>NC_039492.1:4179630-4260800 GCF_003590095.1 Trichoplusia ni
AAAGGACTCAAACGCAAACGCACTCGGCCCTCAGAACTGATTTCCAAACCCGCTACGTAAAAAGATGAACACACGACCAAAACCGAACAGTTCCCATTTCAAGACAAACAAACTTTGGCAAGCATACAATAATTCGTCGATAACAGTAAACCCAATCCGATACATAACTCGGAATCATCGAAATCGATCAATCGAGCGTGCTATAAATCGCGACGTATCGATTCTATCGCGTCTCGGTGGATCGACAAATATAAATTTGTCACAGGCCAGTCGGAAAAAGCACGTCCTGGATGGTTACAGTTTATAAATAAACAATAACATGGCCCTATTTGGATGGGGCACCGTAACATATATCAGGAGTTTATATCGATCTCGGGTGATAACCGTAGTCCGGGACTGTATTTACAACACACGATTCGTTTGTGTATTTCAATCAGAAATCGAAACGATCGTTTACTACTACTATAGACTTGGATAGTTTTGCGAACATTCTGAGAAAAACGTTCTAGTATTATATTTCGACAGCACTCTCTCGTATCGACGTTGACCTTACTTTAATTAGTTCTGACAGAAGGCGAATTCTGAAACGTCACTCGGCATTTCACTTACACTACTCACAATTACACAGAAAGAGACGTCTTTAAGCAGCTTTTGGGTTTTACGATAACCCACCTTAGTCATACTCGTAGATAATTTCACCACTTGAATTAAGAAACTAAGAAAAAAATATCAGAAGTTTTTACATACCCAGCGGGTTTGTCAAATAGAGTTACAGTGGAAACGGTACACAATCGCCAAAAGAGTTTTGGTCGGTAAAATTCTAACACCGTTTCACTTAACCCAAAGCTAGAGAAATCATTTGATTATTGTGAGTTCAGTTCAATTATCAAAAAGCAAAATATATTTAGGAAAACGATATAAAAATCGAAAAAAAAATCAAGAGAACGTTAATACATTTATAACCAAAACAAAAAGTTCTCTACAAAAGTCGTGTAGTATAAATCGTCTAGAATACAGTACGAATTCGTTGAGCGAAGATCACTTAGTGTAGATAACGACTGATTTATAATGATTATCATTATATTAAACGTGATTCAACCTAATCATGTCAAGACGTTTTTGCGAGTGGACTCAAGCTACGAATGTATTGAGTTGATTTTACAATGTTTGTCAAGTGACCGTGCTTTGAGGTAACTTACGTAACAACATTTGTTTTAAAGACTACAAAAAAAAAACAAAATTTACTTTTAAAGTTCATTGTTACTTGTCCAAAAATTTCAATTATTTAGACATCGTAGGCTTGAGTATAACGTTGATAGTTAAAACCACTGACAATTATAATTTAAAATTCATTAAAGAAATCAACTCAAATGTAATCACACAACATAAAAAAAAACTATATTAAATCACATGTAATAACATCAAGATATGATTCCATGATTCCACGGATACCAAATACGTTAGCTTTAAATACCGAAAAATAAAATCCCCATTATTTTAATAAACCATATCTCTGGGTGTCAATTAGACTCACTCTGTAGAGGGAGCCACTAATCCGTTGAGATAACTCGGATCCACGAATTAATCACTCGATACAATCGTTTTAATTTATTCGATTCATTCGAATCAAATGTATGGAGATAAAGTTTCGGGTGCACTCGTGGGAGCGACGAAAAACAACGATGTAGAAGGTAAGGTACTAATTATGGAGACACTTAATTATTATGATTCAATATTTCTTTATCGATCTGACGAAAAGATACTTTATTGTTGGTATTATTGTGCGGTTATAAAGCGCAGGTAGTAAATACTGTTGTTAAGTTCATCACCTAATTCGCAGGAATTATCTTGCTCGGAGTATCATAATAAAACGAAACTGACCGCACATAAAACAACAAAAGCTTTATGTCATTTTTATAAATAAACGATCAATGTGTGAGTTTATATTACGTCGATTCAAATCGATGTCCGACTCACTATCTCAATCTAATCATCTTAAACATGGAATACGCAATAAAACGCACGCAGCCACGATTTAACGGTTTATGTAACCCAGGATACAAGAAACAAAAGCAGGTGGCATAGCTCCATAATTGCCCATTAAATGGAGATGGCACTTAAAATCCAAAGGCCTATTCAGGTTAACACAATGAAATAGCAAGAATAGCACATTATTAACCGCGAACACATACAGCGAACACAATTAATTTAAAGACAGACCTAACTCAAATGCAAATCGGTCATCATACTATTTATGGTAAAAAGATTACATTGTGCGAGTCCAATAGCTTATCTGGACATCACCCGAATGGATTCACTATTTAATTTATTGCAATAAAACAGATAAATGGTGGTTGTTGCGTTCCGCGTTCCTATAGCGGTGTGGGGGCCACGCGGGATGGCTTCAGCGGGACAGTCCGTTTGTCCAGGCTTGACCACTTTTAATTTACCCACCATAGTCAATTCATCATGCTTAGGACTTAGTTTATGCCATAATACTTACTATGGATGAAGTCTAGTACTGGAACATAGGTAAGATAGGTGGTTAGGAGAATTGAAGAGACCAGTTAAGTGTGGCAAATTTTCGTGCGCCAATTAAGCGTATTCGTAGTAGATTGCAAAGTTGAAGGCTGTCAGAAACGAGTTCAAAGAATCAAACAAACTTTTCTGAAGTCCTAATCCGAGTCCAATACATTCTGGTCACGTAGTGTAAATCGAATGTGGATTCGAAGCCTCCACTAGTTTATGTATGATAAATACTGTATCGCGATATCATCGGAATGCAGCGTGTACTCTTGTTGTTTTAGATTTATTAGAAACACAGTAGCTATCTACTGAGTCAGTAATGGACAGCGTCTTTGCAAAAATATGAAAGATAACCTCGCAATCTCGCTCTCTTGTTGAACACATTAAAACTTACCAAATTTCAAGTTAATATCAACTATACTGGTCTTTGTTGGATATAGTTAAAATTTATAAGTATGTGTTAAACTTGAGATCTCTGAATTTAAGCTTTTGAAGCAGGTTTTTATGATAATATTTTGCAAACATTTTCAAATTTAGCAACTTTTTAAGAGCTCTCTTTTTTTCAGTTTATACCAGTACATGCGATCTACTTTTGTACCTATGTGTGTCACTGCTTTTCTTCCCCTATTAATGAACCTCATCATAAAGCACCCCCGCGATCAAAAAATAAAGCCAGAGCCAGCCAGAGACTAGAGCTAATCGTTATACATGAAGGTGAATTTGCAATTTGCAGAAAAATAACCGTAAATTGTAGGTTTAAAGGCGAGTGCAAGTAAGTAGGTACGTATTGTGAAGGAATGTTGTGTATACCTTCCGCGTGAGACGAGCCGACCACACCGAATAAGGGAAATAAAGAACCAGATATATCTGCGGACGTTGATGCAGGAGGGCTGGATGTGACTAGCTTTTGTTTAACACATCCTGCTTGTCGAATATGTATTAACAACTGACAGAAATCGGTGAAGGGTGGGCGAATCAGGGTCCAGTCCAATTTCGACTACGACGTTTGAAAAGTGCTACTCACTAGCCTAATTTTGTAATAAGCGATTTTTTACTTTGGGCGAAATTCTTGTAGATAAATTATACATATTCATGTAAATATATTTTATTGCGACCTCTTGAGACCAGCAGTTGAATAAGATTAGAATATATGTTTTCCAAACTTTTTGCCATAAATATCTTTAAAATTGCTTCAGCCATTTGTGAGCATGTCCAAAGAATAAACTCTATCTCTGAGTTAATACTCTTTTCCTTTTTTTATCACCTGTAACCAGAAAGTTTATAGTGCCAGGAGGTGATAAAAAAAATACCAAAAATAGGTCGGTACTTCCAATCACTCTATATCTTCGCAATCCGTTTTTAACCAAGCAGAAGTGAACACATAACTTTTATTCCTGCCTAGAAACTAGAGTTCTTGATTCTTGAATATTCAAATGTATTCATTTTCCTTACTTCATGTTCACCAAGTTAGTACGCTTAGTACTTAGGGGTTCGACTTAACGGGATTAGCTTTATCCTGGCTGTATTTACGAGACCAATTGGTTTTGCTTGGGTGGGCTATTATACATACAACTTTATTGAGGTAGCTTTTTCGATCCAGTTTTCAATGTTCACTCTTTACTTAGTAAAGATGCGATGATAATCGCTGATTATACAATGTTGGAAGGGTTTATTCAATTAGCAGGAAATGAATATCTATTTCTGCATTTCTAATTTTATTGAATACTTTTTTCACAATTTTTATATACATATACAGAAAAACACGACTAAATGATGTAGGTACATAATGGTTTTTACTTGATGAAAATTGTGTACCTCTGCTGGTCAGAATCTAATAAAACCAGAAGTTTTTATGCGACTATCGTAGATTTAAAGATTTTTTACATACCTGACTTGAACTCAACACTACCCTTATACACTTACATAATATATAACATCTTTTACATATCTACCTCTTCCGCAGGATTCCGCGAGTCCTCCTTCTTGTACGCCCTGACAGCAGCTGGGGTGGCTCACTCCGTGGCCCGCGCATGCGCCCAAGGCAGGCTCCTCTCCTGCGGCTGCGACCCCCTGGGGTACCGCGCCTCGCACGACCCCCGCGGAAGGGCGAAAGTCAACAAATGGGAGTGGAGCGGGTGCTCCCACAATCTGGCATATGGAATAGAGTTCTCGAAGAAGTTTCTCGATTTGAGAGAGCAGGTGGACGATTTGCAGTCGAAGGTCAATGTCCATAATAATAATGCGGGGAGATCGGTAAGTGTCCTGTTTTATAAGAACGTTTAATACTTACCTTCGAAAGTCTTCTATGTGTGACGGTTTTAGCTTCCAAACGACTGCTGTTATAAAGATTAACGTAGGTAAGCGTCGCTGAATATGGAGTTGTTGGGTATCGGAGACTTGTGTGCGTCATTTCATAGAAGAAAATATTTCTCATATAAGAAAATATTTTATCTATTTTTCTTTATTGTCAAAATAGCATCAAACAGTCCAACAACTTTAACCATAACATCACAAATGCAAAATTACTCTTCAAAACTAATTAAACTGAACAAAGCAAAAAAAAAGAATAAATACATATTTTCCAATCAAAGACAAACGGCATTACCTTTGATGTCATATTCAAGTGCAAGTTACAAAGATTGAAAAGACAACAGCTGATGATGACACTTCAATTTACCTCGTTAGGGTGCACGTAGAATGACTTGAGGGTGCATGAATTTGCTATGCACCCTAAAGAATAATTAAACTGAAATACAAATATATTACAGTGCGGCCCAGCTATATACAATTGCATTTACTTGATATTTTCGGATCTAAAAACTCCACAACAAAAATTTGCAGTTTTGCAATACCATTAAAATCTCTGCGCTCGCTGTCTCACACACGATTATTATAAATATTACTTTGGAACATTCCAAAGTGCTTTCAAGTAAAAAGAACACATGTCTCAAATGACTCAATTATTGAAATAAAGCTGCCGTAATCACACCACAAAGAAGGTGATGTATAATTTTCTGACGCGACAACCTAAAATTAGCCGGTAAAACAACCTCCAATTTTCGATTCGATTTGAATAGGAATACCAATGAAGTCATTACTCGAATAATCGATTATTTCAACTTACCGATTACTTGGTAACGGTCTATTAGTACAAGTTACGTAATTAAAGCTTTGGCCTATATTATTTTGAAACGCAATTAAAATATTTATTGACTTTTTAATCTTTAATTGGTTGTTCATTAAGGCAGTGCTCGTTTTCGATTTTTTACTCGTTTTTAATCGAGTAAAAGTCTTGTAATTTTACCTGTCTAGTCCATTCGTCATCGGCACCCCTGCAGGGAAATTACGTAGGTGTACAAATTATTAAGAAAGGACGTCAAAATAACACCCAATTTATTCATGTCAAATTGGCCTCTGAATGGGTGAAGCTTTAATAAATTTAATGACCCACGTGTGTGGTCCCTCCGTTATGAAAACACAAGTGCCTGCGTATGTATTGGTTGGATACCGTGTGACTATACATTTAATTAAGTCTAATAATATAATTTAAATAAAGTTATGAGTGATGCAAAATTATAGTTATGGTAGTAGTCATTTCTTCTTCCAAAAACAGTACATTAATTTATTTATAGAAAGATATTTTTAACAGTTTGCTTACGCAGAATAATTCAATATAAAGCGATCAAAATAATCTTAAAGAAATTTCATCAATTAAAATCGAATGATCCGCCGAGCGGTCGAATAATCCACCCATCCCTAAGTCCGAATAGAAATCGATAGTAATGAATGGGATCGAAACTTTCACGTAGGTGTCCAAATTAGTGAGTGGAAGCGTCAATACAACACCAGCTTACTCCTTCAAAATTGAAGAGCGATGTATGGGCGTGGCTGCAGTCAATCTATGTGGGTGGTCCGTTATGGCGATACATGCCTATAAAATATGGTATTATATTGCATTGGCCGACCGTTTTGTATGATCACACCCCGTTTTATGTGCTATAAAATGTGTCTTATATGGCATTATGTTCCGTACCATTATTCTTAAGTACATGTGTGACGTAATTGGTTGAATTCTGTTAGCTCTTCGTGTGATGATAGAGAAAGTGTTTTTTTTTTTTAAATTTTCTCTAACTCGATCTCGATGAACTGCGTCTTGAAAATTTTTTCGAGGTTATGAACGGGGGACGAGTATTCTGTATTGTTAGGAGAATCGCAAAATAAAATCAATGGCTACAACTGTCAAACGGACGAACTGACGGTAGTGGAATCGTACTAAGCACTGACTTGACACAGATTTACTGCGGGTTCGATCCCCATATCTTGCAGATTACTATGTCTAGATATTTAAATGAGAATGTATTGTACACATAGTTTTAATGCTTTTGATAAGCCCATTCCTTATTCAAACAAAACTCAGCAAAATATGTCTCTCTCTCCCTTTTGCGCAGGACTTAAACTGACACTCATACTGCAATGACATAATGCTTTATAAACTATGTAGTAACTAAATGACTTCTAAATACCATTATCTTTAATATATCTCACAACAGAAGTTTGTTCACTATAGAATGATGTTTAGTTGTTCTAAACACCAATAAATTTGACATGAATGTACCTGCACCAATTGGTTATTTAAGACCTGGTTTTAGTCGTAATGGCAACAGTTTAGTCATAACTGATATGCCCATTAAAATAATTGAATTGACAAAAGGGTTACATGGGAGTTGGGACCTTCAAAATATCCTGTTATATTAGGCCACAGTTCTCTATATAAGAAGCATGGCCATGATTGTCAAAGAACCGGCCGCAAGAGTGCAAATTTCTGGAAGTGTCAGGGTGGAGTGATTTTCTAAAAGAGAGCCACATAGTCCGATCAGTAGTCACGTAATGCTCGTTAACAATAGGACAAAAACGATTCAATCAAGTAATACTAATAATATTTGCCGTTTAAATTTGCTTAGTTTGCAAGCCTGAATATATACTCTTTAACCTACCGCATGTTATAACGAACACACCAACACTTACCGCATGGGCTGGTTCCATGTGGCACAAGAAAGAGAATCGAGGAAGGATTTTGCATCATCCACACAGACCACCTACTTGCTACAAGATTTCTCTTTCCCCATACCCAAACCATAAAGCACATTCATCCATCCATTTTAAGAAAATTAATTCGCAAATACCTCACCCGTACATTCCAATTCATCTATCTTCCAACAAAGTATTATTATAATTTCTTCAGTGACACCCTGACCACCTAAACATGCCGTAAGCCCTGATTTGTGGCTACCAGCTAATGCTACAAGCATTCTGACACGAGCAGCCGACAGCTGAACCAAAATACCGGGACCTACCGTACAGGATTACTACAAATAATTTAATAGGCCTCTTCCGTCTAATAATAAACATGTCAAGCCAAAGTTAAATACTACTCCACCAACTTCTATCTGCGGCTCGAGAATTCTCGATCCAATGAAATGTAGACTCTGTACTTTCGGTTTAAGGTTGGTGTTAGATTTTGCTATATGTGTTTTTAAGTTTGTAAATAATATTATATTAATGTCCGTAACCAAATCTGACATGAGACCGGCATACCAAGTCTCGTGCTTACTTATTAAGGGGATTTACGATTGAATACAATTTACGTTGGTACACTCGTTTTTTTTAAACACCAAAGCTTTGGTACAAATTGTTTAATTTGTTCATTTACAGTTGTTAATTATAGTGGATGAGATATGTTTAATGTATTTTGGATATAAATGAGTAAAGTGATATTAAAGCGTGATTATTAGGCTGTAGCCACACTCTTCTTGTATTATGCTAGCAAAAAATGGTATAATATTACAGTATGTCGTTTATTGACAGCAAAATTAAAAGATAAATTTTCCAAGGATGTCAAAACCTACCTTGGGTATCTTCTTTAATTTCATGAGTTCACCTAGTGCCAGGTTGCTTACTGCCGCGTTTTTAAGCAATATTTTTCCAGGTGTGAAATAGAGCCTACGCCGCTTCTACAACCATAGTACAGTAACTTTAAGACATATGTATCACCTAATTCAAATACAAATTTTGCGATGTACTTAAATGATATGATAGTCCTAATTACCAAAAAATACATATTGAAGTTTCTAATCTTCGTTCAGAATGCGCGTTCGATGATTCTCAAACATTCAAGACGCTACAATCCAGTTTTTCAAACGTACTACATTACAAACTTTTCGCCATTAGCGTGGACCGAATCATTGCCGTCCGAATATAGCAACATACCATAAACGAACTTTGTAAAAAGTGTAAAAATGTCGCTCGCTCCCAATCTAATTAGATGCATCTGAATAAATGTTTATATGTATACATTAGCACGACGCCTCAGAAGGGGTAAGCACAGGTGTGTCAAGGAATCTCACATTTCGTTGACAGTCTCAAATAGATAAAAATTAATGAGTTCTAAGTGAAAAATACTGCTCTAAAATAATGAAAGGTTTTAAGAGCCTAATAGAAATAAAGGCTCTTAAAATCTGTGTAAGTAAAGTGCATTATTTCATAAGCTCTTCCAGAGATCGCCGCTTAAGACTACTAAGATGACTTATACTTAAAATTAGAGGAATTGATTGTTTGGCATATTAGGCATTTACGCTAAAACATGAAAGCTAAAAGTCTCATCACTCATAAAAAGATATTTAGGAGGTAGGCCACCATGCTCTGACCAAACGCGTGAGAAGGTTCGCGGTGATTTAGGTTTAGTCAGTAAAAGCCTGACTCTACCCACTTCCTAAGCTGAGGAGGTGGGTGTCCATGAGGATTCCTTCACCTTACTAAAAAAAATGAGTAGTTAGGTCTTTGCCCAACCTCGTACTGAATATAGAAAGCGCTACATATATTATAGGTAAATAAGGTTTTTTCCTACACTGTCCAATTCTGGCCAACGATGCGCAGTCCGCTGTCTTCCGACTCTCTATCTGCATGCCCTGGCCATTGACTCATAAACCTATCCGAATAATCGTTTCATATATGTACATATATTATATTACAAAATAAAATTACCTGCCTATTCTCTGCTTTGTAACTGTGTCATAAATGATACTAAAATTTACTATTTAAGTATTTGATTCTTTATGTCCAAACAATTTTAGCAACTTGTATTTTACAACACCAGTTACTACTGCACGAATACTAGATAATAAATTCGCAATACGCCATTAAGTTAACTAATAAAATTAAGTACTAATTAAACATAATTTACTACTGGACTACGAAGTTATATTAAACGTTTACCGTCATAAGATCAGTTTATTCTTTAGTAAATTGACAACAATGTTACATTACAATTTGTCGTAAAAACATTTTTATGGACAGAAAATATCTACTCATTTATGACGTTGTTCGTTATCTACCAATAAGATAAGTGTTCTTACAGAAAATATGCAACAATATAAAAAGCTTTTCAAATTGATCTGTCTTTAAGGCACTTTATTATAGATCCTTTCAAGTATGTAAGTGCGAGCAGCTATAATAGCATATAGCCATCACAATATAATTATCAAAAGTTTTTTAACTAAACAAGAAACAGACGCAAAACACTCGCAAACAGTCCAAAGAAAAGCCATCAATAGCAAGGCACTCAGTTTTTGTTCATATACATCAACTATTTAATATTATATATTACGTATCAAGCCGTGAAGGTAAATTGACCCATTAATGTGAGAGCGACCACGGTGGTCCGACCACACTTGACCATTGTTCCGACCGGGTTTCGACATTTTGTTTTGTAGCCACATAATTAACAGCCTCCCAGAGATCTGTTAGACACGCTCGCTTATAATAACCCCCGCGATGATATTTTTATTAATGTCAAAATAAAGTTGGGTGAGTTCACACCGTTTTGCAACAGGTGGGCGATCGTAACTGCGATTACACAGGTGGCTGTGTGAACACCAACCTGTGCGGTGTTTCGTAAATAAAATGGGTTTTAATGTGATTGATTTTGCTGTTTACGGCTTTCAGTTGTTTCAATTTTATTGTTGAGTGGTGTAGTTACGGATCGAACATGCTAATATAAAGCATTCAATTTTATTTACCATACCTAATTAGGTATAGCGAAACTCGAACATAGTGGTACTTTAAATAGTTTTTTTGGTGTAATGCAATTTCCTCAGATATGTATAAAGTCTTCTCAATGAATATTTAGCTTTATCTACAATAACCAAATAGCTTTCTCTTTATTATAATCCTTATGTTATCTGAGTAGAATTGATGCTCTACATTTTTGTTAAATCTAGAAAATATTATTTTAATTAAATCCCATTTTTAAAATCTGCCTTTAGAAACTTGTATCCAGAAATTACTTTATCATGGAAAATGTTACAGAACATTCTATATTTTTTCTCCTTTTTGATGTTGAACGTTCATTAACCTAACTTCAGACCACGAAAAACATGAAGGCTGTATATTAATGCTACAAAATAGATACACGTCGGTGTAACAGGCAGCATTGGGACCCCTCAGCGGGATCTATAAAAGATCTCGCTTCGACCCACACAAGAAATTAGGTACCACATTAGAGAACCGAGGTGATAATTATGTTGTAAAAAACCTATACGATGAGTTAATATTTTGTTGTTCTGATGTCTCGATTGTTTTGGACGTACATACATTTCAATGTTTTACTTGTATTTTTGAGTCCGATAGTTACGGTATTGTTACAGTTTCGTTACTAGAAATACTATTTCGTTAATTAAATTTGTATGATATTGAATTGGTATGATACGTTTACTTGTAGATTAAATAAAGAACTCTATATTATCAACTATTAAGACCATTATTTCAAAGAAAAAACAAATATTTGAATTTATTTTATTTGATATATTGTATGAGTTGGTAAAACACAAGTTTCATGTTTTGTACTTTCACTTTATTCTTATACGTAATTCTATGAAACACTTAAATATCTTTGTCTTAGGCTAGACACAGTACATTAGAGCCAAATTAATTTATTAGTCTCAAACAAGAGGTTAATTAAATAAAAATAGCTTCGGTCACAAGTTCGAGTCATTTCGTACAAATGAAAAAAATGTATCAGTTTTTTTTCATTTGTTCTCGTAGGGTTGTCTGTGCCTATTTCTGAGTATATTTAATGTATAAAAAATCAAATAAAATCAGAAAAAGTAATTTAAGTCTTACTTCCACAAATACTTCAAGTGGCAAGCTTGACTTAATATATTAGCAGTTATTTTGAGATCTTAACCAACCTATTTCTACAGCTTTTTACTTTTTTTCCACAATTTTCACACAACGCCATCTAGTCTCAAACTAAGCAGAGCTTGTATTATGAGTACTAGACAACTGATAAACATACTTATATATTTCTAAATAGTCTAAATACATACATAATATAGATAAATTACACCCAGACACAGAACAAATGATCGTGCTCATCACATAAACATTTGCCCTGGGTGGGAATCGAACCCACGACCTCCGGTATAGCAGTCAGGGTCACTGACCACTAGACCAACAGGTCCGTCTCTTACTAACTTACCTAATAACTTATAAGGTTTCTTCACCTCCACAAAAATCTTTGAACGCCTAAGATGTCACTGACAAACAATACATATTTTATTACTTAATTGTCAACGTGTCAATATTTTCATTGACCTATCAGACAGAATTGAAAAAGCTATTTAACTTTCATCTTTCGACAGCCCTAATATTAACAACAACCTCTCCGTGTGCCGGTTAACTAATGGTTAATTCGCCCGTCAGATTGCCCACGGTCATCGTAAACCTATTAGTGCTAACTTTAATCGTGAACGAGATTAGGTTGTGATGTGTGATTCACATTTCACAACGATAATGAAATACCTATTTAATATTTCTACTTTCTTTGACATCTTGTTGTAAGGGAATACGGAAGGGAAGCAAGCAAAAGTGATCAAGAATCCTGCATACTTTAAAACATTTAATTCTGTCCGTTATATTTTTATAGCTGAACCCCGTGTTCCGATTATATGAATCTTACCAAGGATTCGCTTGTGGTAGGATCTTGAGGTCTTCTTGTTAGCATATCTTAGTAAATGATTTAAATAATCTAGGTACATGCAAAGCCTGACTGCTGTACCGTAATTTTGATTCCCCTTGACTTCCAGTACCAATGTTTGTGCGATGAACACGATCACTTCTTACGTGTCCGAATATGTGTTTATTTAGAAATATATAAGCATGTTTGTCAGTTTTTCCGTTCTCAGGATATAGGCTTTGCTTTGTGTGATGGCGTTAGATTTCGTTGTGAGAAAATAGCTGAAGAGCATTAGTTATCTCTCAAATATTAGGGTGAGAAATAATATTTATATAATATTTCAGATATTCAGAGCAACCAATAGTCAAAGCGTAGCTGAAATTTAACAAGAAACAATTCTATTGAAAAAGTCCTTAAAGCCAATTAACTTTAACATTCCCAGATATATTAAAATAAACATAAATAATATCCATTCGTCGCTCTGAACACAAGCGCTATAAATAAACTATAATATTTTAACAGCACTTTAATGATAACATGTTTAGTCTGCACTTAAGGACTCGGCAGACGTCATTAAGTAAATAAATCAAGCATAGTGCTTAAGGGTAATTTAGATTGATGATAGGTACGCGATGATTGAGTCCTTGGAAGCTCCTAGTGTTTAATTAAGAACGGTTTAGTTCTCAGAAGTGCTATGTTTATTTTTAGCACTTAAATTAAATGATTTATAGACTTATTAATAAATGTAAGTGGTTAACGTGTATGGAGCTATTCATATAATTCTCAGGTTTGCAGAATTATAATTAAAGCTAGTTCTTATTGCTACGGATAAATGGATGCTGAACTAGATCAACGAAGAATTAAAAATATACAGCTTCGTAGTATTTCGAACATTGCAATAAAACTTTAAAGCGATTGCGAAAGATGCACTCATAAATAAATTTCAGAAAAACATATTTAGAGCGATTTTAATTCAAAATTCGTACATGATGTCTGTATTAGGGCCCGAACGGGTTTCAAAAGAATCCAACATTAAGGTACCCCATCACGTATGGAGTCGTGATCAAGTGCTATAAACCTGAATTGTGTTGTTCGTATAGCGCCACAATTAGGCACTATTGGTAGTGGCCGCAGCGGCCCCGGGCTCCGTATTAGCCCGCCGTATTTCACGAGCCTGCCGCTCCGTTGAGGTGAGAACATAATAAGGGGTTTGGAGCCATTTTTAATATTCCAGCTTCATTACAACGCATTACAAACGTCTTGGGTGGCGAATTCTATCGCGAACGCTCTTAATATTACGCTATTAAGGTCCGGGCGTCCGATGGGCGTGGAGGATGCCGATTTATTTGAATTTTTGCTCAGACTCAATTTCGGAAATTGTGCGGCCGGCGGCTCTGGCGAAATTAAGACGTCAGTTTGATTGCACCGAGGCGTTTAATTATGTAAATGTTGTGCTAGTGTGGGTGGCACAATCAGTGCTGGAGTGTCGATGCGGTCACGTAGAGACAACGGATTTACGATTCGACGTGAGTGGTTCAGTATATTATCATTGTTGTTTTTTTTCGTTCGGTTGCGAATAGGGTTCGTGTTTTGATGATTGTTTGCTAGTAATTTCGTTCGTGATGTGTGGAAATTGAAATTGTTTTGAAATTATTGTGAGTAAAAGTTGGAATATGGAAGGTTTTATTTTGACTGCCACAACTCATACTTAGAGACTGCACGGATAGCCGAGTGGTTGTAGTCACCACGCCCAACTTACTGAACGCGACGTGTCGTGGGTTTGATCCCCGAGTAGGAAAAGCTTTTGTGTGATCTGCAAATACAATTCCTAAGTCCAGGTCTCCTTGCGTTACAAGCATTGAAATCCTTAATGCGGGAATCGTTTTAAGAAAATAGAGTAACTTTAACAATTAATTAAATGGTAATATGTTCGTTATCACCAGATACTGTCATCACACATGGAGGTGCGATGCAAGTGCCACGGCTTGTCAGGCAGCTGCCAGCTCAGGACTTGCTGGAGAGCCACACCAGACTTCAGAGTGGTCGCATCCACTATCAAACGGCAATACAGGAAGGTACACAAACTTTCCCAAAAAATGTATTTCTAAATTATGCGGTACAAGTGAAGGTCAGGTTTCATACAAAATAATCTGGAAATCTTTTATTTTCACTTACAATACTTGTGCCTTTTACTTAAAACCTCTTTAGACATTTTAAACCTTATAGGTTTGTATAATCTGGTTTTTATCAACATTTTTTTTTTCTAGGCTCTGTTAGTGGCACAAGAGGAGCTCAACAACAGTCCTTCGATATTAAGAGGTCGGCCGAGAGGCAGGAGGCGAGGGAAAGCGCGGCCGGCTCCGAAAACCAGCCTATTATTCTTTGAAAGGTAAGTAAACTTTCTAATCTAAGCTATCTTAATTCTTCAGTAGAGACTTCAGAGTTTCTCTACCAAGTCGGTTTTTACAAACCCTCAAATTGTTTTATTAAAATTTTATGAGACTATAATCAATATTGGAGGACTCGTAGATTGATAAGCGAAAACACTGATACTTAGCCGCTTCCCGATTCCTGCTGACCAGACATACCTGGTTGGGAAAAGGCTAAGCGTATGATGAACATGAGAATCAAAATTTCAGATCACCAAGCTTCTGCGACGTAGACCCTCGCACTGACTCAGCCGGCACGTCAGGCCGGGTCTGTCGCATCGGTCGGACGTCCCGGACGGGGTCATGCGACCTCCTCTGCTGCGGCCGAGGTCACGCGCTTATCAGGAAGTCCAGCATCAAGCCATGCAATTGCACCTTCCACTGGTGCTGCCGAGTCGACTGCGAGAGGTGCCGAGATGATAAATGGGTTGCGATTTGTAAGTAATTTAGCGGAGAATAGCGTTAATGACACCGGCTTGTAATGTCTCCAGAAGTAGACAATAATTGGCTAAGTCGATTGATTGATTGTTTGAACTGACAAATTGTTTTTTATTTCTCTTCTGCTTGGCATAAACCGTTTCCCAATTCTCTTCTTTTGTAAATTTCTAGAATCGGGATTTGCTGACAGAATGTAGTCAACATTTAAATAGAAAGCTGTTCTGTTGAAATTGGAAAAATAATTAATGCAAACGCGCCCTAAGAATCATTTTCAGCTCTAAATTTATTAATGTATATACATTTAGAATAATTTATTCTTAGCATTTCGCATGAAGTCGCATAAAAATGTATTAGTAATTAAGTTAACACATTCCGTAATTAAATAGTCTTATAATGTAAACTTAGTACAGATGTATTAGATACCAAATAATGATCTTAAGTACCTCTTGTTTGTGCAAATAATGTTTCCTTTATATAGTAAATAAAGGCATTTATTGTAAGCAGAATATTAGATGAGTAGGAAAATAATTATAAGGTTTAATGGTACAAGAAACTATTATATGACTAATATTGTATTATTAGATGTATAAATAGATTTCGTCATGTTTATATGTGTATATCCGTTGTCAATAATTTTACAATTTTATTCTGAAATACGTGCGAGGTCTGGGTATAAATAGTCAATTACTATTTACCCTGTCAAGTAGACAATTAAAACTATTAAACTAAATTTTAGAAGGGGCTTGTAACGTAACGATTAAGCAAAACTTATACTAATACCTACTTTCGTATTATAAAGTTCATTAAACTACCTGTATTTATGTATGGATTCTTATGCACGAGGTGCGGGTTCGATCCCAAAGCAGGCAAAGTACTAATTACACTTTTTCAAAGTTATACGACCATTTCTTGAGATACCACTTTTGCAGTTGTATTACAAAAGCCGCTTAGCGTGTAGAAACGTCTTGGTCAATAACAGAAATTAGTTTTTTTTACTTTAAAAACATCACACAAAATATCCCTTGTCAGGGAAGTTTCACATACACAAAGACACCCAGACTCACGAAAAGCATTCGTGGAACACACAAACGTGTGTTCGGTGATCGAATCTGCAACACGTCGCGCAAAGTGGGTTTGGTGTTGTGACCTTAACCACTCGGCTATCCGAACTAATCCCCTTCTGAAGACTATCCCTGTCATATATACGATCCTTGAGACCTTGACAAACATTACTTAACATTCTCATAATAACAGCTGTCTAAATTCTTAGAATAAGTTGTTTATAATCAGTATTAACTTATGACATTGTACTTATATTTAACTAGTAGATCCAACATTCCAATTTGTAAATAGCTACCAGCATGCGTAATATCTTTGTACTTAAACATTCCTGTATCAGTGATATTTATTGAATTAACTATTTATTGTAGCTCTAAGTCTTTGTACCGGCGGTTTTTATTTAAGGAAAATAAAAAAATATAAATTACTGTTTTGTTGTTTTTACATAATATATTTTCTTTTACATATTAGCTGTGTAAGCCACACACAGCACCAACCAAGTTAGTTTTTTTTTTTAACTTGTAAATTTCATTAAAAAACAACAAATGAGCATACAAACTCACAGTCAAAACAAGCATTCATGTATCACATAAATGCTTGTCCTTCGCGAGGATCGAACCCGCGACAGATCGCGCACAGTGAGTTTGACGTGATGTTATTTACCACTCGGCTATCCGAGCAGAAAACTTGCATTTTCATCAGTGCACAACGATTACTTTAGCTCGCAGAGTTAAGCCAGTTAACTTAGTTTAGCAAGAAGTGGACGATCGGCTCAAGGGTGGTTGAAGACCAAGAGCTAAGTTAATTTGAGTTAGCTACACGTAGACCTTTTCGTACTTACATATACGTTACAAAATGCACTTGTCAATTATATGACTTATAATAAACCAACTAGATTCGCTTTTGGTCTACAACAATTGACATAAAGTTTGACAGGCAACAAACTGCATTAAAATATATGTAACATATACAAACTTTTTGAACAAAACTCCTTGACTTTTTCTAACAAGCCAGTAGCAAAATATTTATTTATAGAATAAAATAATTACCATTGTTAACGGACAATAAACATTTAGACGAAGGAGTCCGTTACAAGTGGGTTCTCGAACAGAGGCGACGGGTGAAGTAGGCTCACAATTATTCTGTTACGTACACCTAATTGAACCTCTTGGATCAAGAGCTCTTGTGCATCAACGCTTTGTTGATAGATATAGGTAATAATTTGAAGTACTCTTGAGAGGATACGTATTACAATAAAAGAAGTCGGAATTTGTTGAATAATTGAATTTACTTGAACATTTAAAAAGAGATTGCGATAGATTTAAAATTGAACATGATAAATTCGTGTTCTTTTTTCAATTATCTGTGCTATTTAAAATCGTAACAAAAATAAAAGGGTTGTGTGTGTGTGTGTCTTTTTCAATATAATCATTTCTTTTTTTCTCATTAGATTTATTCGCAAAAAAACTCGTTGAATGTAGTACGTAAGTACTTCTTAAAATACATCGTACCATACTTAAACGGAGAGACCGTCTTTTAAATATCTTTCTTCAATAAAAAAAATCCATTAACTTTGCGAAAACTAAATTAAACTTCTTACAGTAGAATCTACTTACGTATTATAATATCTCTAAAAGCATCAGAACCACTGTTACCCTTAATTCATCCAACTGTTGAAAATACTTCTTTGGTCATACATCTAATTCTAACAGTATATTGACAGGCCCGATTGCAAAGTGAATGCTTGTCAGTTTACGGTATCCTAACTTTGAAAAAATTGTTTTGTATCCTATTCATTGATGTTTCGCTTTTAGCATTAAGTACGCTTGATCGATTGAAGCCCATGACTGATGGGTTTTACAAGTAGGATTGATCGCGTAATGGATTGGTGTTGCGAATTAATTTCGTTAATTGTTACCTAAACAAGGATTTTACACGTATCACTTGGAACGAGGTTTTTTATGTTTGGTATGTGAATCGGCTGTTATTTTTGATTCGGTTCAAAAAGTGATGTCTTCCCACGTTGTCTTGTTTTTTTTTTAATTTTAATTTCTTTACATGTAACGTAAATATGTTACTTTGACTATATTTATATTTCAGAAATCCATATTCGCCTGGTTTTTTTGGAATAGATAAATTATTCTTGGCTTACTTATTGAGGAGCTCGTGGCTAAGCTATAACCGCATAAGTGATTCGATCACAGATTAAGCTATGCTTGACGCGGTTGGTCCGTAGATGGGTGACCATCTTTTTCATAACGAGTTCCTCCGTGTTTCGGAAGGCACGTTAAATTGTGGGTCCCGGCAGTTATTCCTACATCTTTGACAGTCGTTACAGGTAGTCAGAAGCTTGAAAAAGTCTGACAGACAGTCTAACCAAGGGGTATCGCGTTGCCCAGGTAACTGGGTTAAGGAGGTCAGATAGGCAGTCGCTCCTTGTATAACACTGGTACTTAGTTGAAACCGGTTGGACTGGTAGCCGACCCCAACATAGTTGGGAAAAGGCTAGGCCAATGAAAATTACTGATTGAATCCTTATCCTGAAACTTTGAATGCATAATTGATGCACCAAACACATACCAACTCTAAAGTATGTATTGTAAAATCTATACTTACTAATGACCAATGACGTCACAATTAATCAAAGTACTTAAGAATTGGAATTAACGTTTACCATATAAGTGCTACAGCAGTGTTGCCAAACAAACAACATAAATGGCAACAATTAAACGTGTCCCCAATTAAATTGTATCCAAGGCATGCAGGAAGGTCGTCGGGCATTATGACCTAATACTATTAGAGGGGATTAGCAGTGTTCTTAATACGTGAAGCCCCGGCACTTGTGAGCGCTCGGGGGTGGACGCGCCACTCGGCCCAGCGCCGTCGACCACGCCGAGTCGTGGCTCAGCACTTCAGGAACTAGGTGAGTGCTGGACGAATTTTATTATATTTTTTTAATAACTAGCTTTTATAATTTCGAATTTAGAAAGATTGGATTAGAAATATAAAGTTATGTTTTATATACCAGCTTTTATTAAGTTCAGTTTAGTAAGATGTGATTTCGTGATTGTAATCGCCATGTCTGGATTTCTGTATGCACATGACGATTTATGTTATCAACTGATAATCGGACCGTCTCGGCCAGTCAGTTAATAACTCAGTTAAAATTAACATTTTTTTGATGAAAACCCTTTAAACTTCTTCTATAGTTTGTTAGATTTGAATAGATACCATTAAAATAAATTAAGGAAAGGAATTAATGAGTGTTATTTCGTAGTGTATGGTCCGTCTAACACCATGAAGGACGGTTTGAACATTGCGTCCTTGGCGAGCCCCCTCGACCGCTACAAGCTCGAGGGCCAGCTCGGCTCCGGCATCTTCGGCGAAGTTCACCGCGCGTCAGACTCACAGGCAGCCGGCAAGAAAGTCGCCGTCAAGGTACAAACCTACACCGACGAAATCGAAGACCACATACAAGAAGAATACAAGATCCTAAGGGACTTCACCTCACATCCTAATTTGATTGACTTCTACGGCGTGTTCTGTGAAAAGTCTGAAGGAGTAAAAAAAGTTTGGTTTGTTCTTGAGGTAAGTTTGCCTTTTCATCCATTGTATAACATAAAATCGTAAACAAAATTCCTCTACATGAGTTACGTTAACGTCACATAAATGAATGAATAGGGATAATAAGTTGCTTGAGGCAGCTTTATTGAAAAAGTCGCATTGAAAGAGTTGCTCATGATTCAAACAATACAATGAATCATCTATTTTCCAGTTGTGCGAATGTGGATCTGTCATCGATATTGTCAGAAAACTGAAAGCAGCAGACAGAAAAATGTCGGAGGAACACATCGCTTACATCCTCAAATATACGATCAAGGTAAGACCATATTCGACTGACTATAAACATGTCGGTCGTCACATACGACTCGAGATGGCTGTTTATAAAACAAAGGGCCTGCCAGTCCACCTTTCAACGGCTGAATCAATTGGTAGGTACTTTGAATGCAAACTCAATTGTTCTCGGATCTGTGTCCCGGCTATTTCTGTTGCTCGCGTGACGTCGAATAAAATATAGCCGGGCGAATGTCCACGTACGTTGAAATACAATCTAGAGCCATTACTTAAAATGCACGCCGCTTTATTTGATGTGATTCGCGACGGAACAGTCGAACTTGTCGATGCGAATGTCGGTGCGCGCCCGACAACACCATGATGGCCCCCCATCGCGGCGCATCGCTCAATTATCGTAAATAATGCTCGCGCACACAAGATATACGGATCTCTGGCGCAGTAGCCAATGATCTCTCTAACGCGAACTAGTCAGAGGAAAACCTTTCTTATGTCCCTTTTTGTAAGGTCCATAGAAAGCGATTTGTGTTCGTCCTTCGAGCTCTTAAGTTATCGGGGAGAGTTAAATGCGTATTATCTTTATGCAAGCCACTTGGTTCACAATACCGGTGCTCTGTCCTCTTCGTAAGGCAGATCTTCCACGCATATCTATCGATGTTGCATCTCGTAAAGTACGATCAAAGACAAACTTGTGATGTCATCTTTATCGATATTATGACGAAACAAAACATCGATTGATGTAATACCGATCACATCATAAGGAGTCTTATATTGTAGTAATCATTGGCTGAATGTTACACCAACATTTTTAGCTAAATGACAAAGAATGACAACTCTTTTTATGCTACGTCAATTATCGTTGTTTTGTGATATTTTAATCGTTAGATAATAATATAATCGAGATGCATATTACTGTATTTTGTTATATTACCACCAGGTGGCGTCTATAAAACAGAGTTTATTTACTTGAGCTTATAAATTATGTAGTACCGCAAAATTATTCGTAACCAATTAACCTATTTGTTCTGTGTTTTCTAATTACATTTGAATACTCATTTAAAGATTGATTTTAAAATCAAAACACATTTTAAATCAATTCGATTTAAAATATAAACCCAAAACTATCGATGCTCTATCCCCACAGCACTAACAACTAAACGATCGTAATGAACGCATTAAACAAGCTGATATATCAGACAGCGGAGAGCGCGGACAGCCCGCCTGCGACAGCACTGAAGCCCCGATACGTATGCAAATAGGCCCCAATGAATCTCCGGGGCGTGGGGACTTGATTGACGCTGACGTTAGTATCGCCCAGCCGTCTTAACAATCCACGAGTCGTCCGCGTTAGGGGCGGTCACTCCATCACTCCCTGTCAAACTACCGTGTTGACTGCCTCGATTGGTGCAATCAATTCTACCTCACTCATTTGTATTCTAGGCGCTCGTTTACTTGCACGAGAACAAAGTGATACACCGCAATATAAGATGCAGCAACATTTTGATTACAAAGAATGGCGAAGTGAAACTGTCTGATTTTGGATTGTCTTGCAAATTGAATGATGCTTTGGATAAGAGTACGACTAATATCGGATCGCCGAGTTGGATGGCTCCCGAAGCGGTGACGTGTGGCGGTGAGGGATATGATAATAGGGTGGATGTTTGGGCTGTAGGTATAACTACTATAGAAATGGCGGATGGGAAAGCGCCGTTCCAAGATATGCACCCAACAAGGGCGCTTTTTCAAATTCTCAGAAATCCTCCACCAAGCCTGATGAAGCCGGCAATGTGGTCTAACGACATAAATGATTTTATTACGGAGTAAGTTATGTCTTTCTTTATTTACATTATAAATTGGAAAATTCAGAAGTTGACTTCCTAAAATTTAAATTTCATACTGTTTATTAGGTGTTTGGAGAAAAACCCTGAACATCGGCCTTACATGGTGGAATTAGAAGAGCATCCATTTGTACAATCCGTTCCCGAAAACGATTTTCATGCAAGTATAGCGTCTTAGCTAATTCAAATTAAAATATAGTTAGAATTAACGATTAACATGAAATGTCTATCTTTTTTAGCTTACTACAGAATTAAAAAAGCTAGTAGATGATTTAAAAGATCAATCCACACCGAGTAAAACACCAGAAAGGATTATTAAAGATGGCTTATTAACTACACAAGGTGTTAAAGAGCCTGAGACGATGCAAGTTGAAGATCTGGCTGCGTTAGAAAAACTGACCGAAGACAGCATACTCGCAGAGTTACAAACAAAATTAGCAAAGGGCTCTTTTATGTCATTTATCGGAGACGTACTCCTTGTTCTTAATCCGAATACTACCGATGATATTTACAACGAAACTGTGAGTAACTCGACAGTGACTTTCTTTGCTAAGGATGTAAGAAAGTTATTAACTTATTTTAATCGTTTGATTTCAGTACCACAAAAAATACGAATGTAAATCAAGATCTGATAACGAGCCTCACATATTTGCGGTAGCAGATAGCGCCTACCAAGACGCTCTCCATCATAATGAACCGCAGCACGTCGTATTCTCGGGTGAATGTAAATCTGGGAAAACAACGAACATGCTTCATGCGCTGTCTCACCTCACATTTTTAGGCGCAATGAAAAATAACACAGCTGAGAGAATTCAAAAGGCCACAAGTGTGATACAAGCGGCCATTACTGGAGCAACACCCTTAAATGCTCACTCAACAAGGGCTATTTTCCAAATCCAAGTAACTTATGGAAGCTCGGGCAAGCTGAGCGGCGCTTTATTTTGGCTTTACCAACTAGAAAAATGGCGTATTTCTTCCACGGACATGTAAGTGGTTAATAATGAGAATTATAATGTGTGTTTTAACGATAGAATCACAAGTTAGATAAGTGTTTCAGGTCTCAAGCCAACTTTGACCTGCTCTACTATTTCTACGACGCAATGGAGGCTACAAACCGGATAGAAGAATTCTGTTTAGAGAAAAACAGGAAACATCGATATTTGAGAATATTAGATGAACCTGTCAAGGGCGTTAAAGGTGTAAGAGAAAATTCTGAAAATAATGTGGAACGTTATAAAACATTTATCGAAAACCTAAAGACTTTAGACTGGGAAGAAGAAGACATAACATTTTTTGAAACCATTTTAGCAGCCATACTTGTTCTTGGTAATGTGCGGTTCAAAGATGGTAAAACCGGCATAGCAGAAATAGAGAATGCAGACGAAGCTAAGCGAGTTGCCAAACTATTAGCTCTTGACGAAGTGAAGTTTCTTTGGGCTCTGCTTAATTACTGCTTGATAGAAAGTGGGACTGCTGTAAAACGAAGACATTCTACTGACGAAGCAAGAGATGCTAGAGACACCTTAGCAAGTGCTTTATACAAGCGATTAATAGACTGGATGATCAATTTAATTAACTCCAAGCTATCGTTCATGAGATCTGTTTTGTACGTATATTTCCATTACTGCAAATTATATTGTCACACTTGAAAATATTAATAAAAAGTATATTTTTACAGCGGTGATAAATTCTCAGTCAGTTTGCTGGACATGTTTGGATTCGAATGCTACCACAGAAATCGTTTGGAACAGTTAATCGTTAACACGACCAATGAACAAATACAGTTTCTATACAACCAGAGGATGTTTGCCTGGGAGATGCAGGAGACGGCGGAGGAAGACGTTCCTGTGGTTTCCTTGCATTTTTATGATAACAAAAATTCAGTGGATCAACTCATGGGAAGACCTTTGGGACTGTTTTACATACTAGATGAAGCGAGTCGCGCTGGCAGTGGACAGGAGTTTATAATGAGTAAGGGATTCTCGTATTATGCATGGAAGTCACTGCAAACAAACATTACCTTTAAAAATGCCTCTAACTTTGACAATTATTTGATTTCAGGTACAATAAGAACAACGTGCAAAGGTCCTTACATCAAACTGTCAGGCAGTCACGAGTTCAGCGTAGCTCATTATACAGGGAAAGTCAACTATGACTGCAGAGAAATGGCTGACAAGAACAAGGACTTCCTGCCCCCCGAAATGATCGAGACAATGCGAGCTTCATCCAATGTTACAGTACAACAACTTTTTAAGAACAAATTGACAAAGACAGGCAATTTGACGGTATCTTCCAGCCAGCCTAAAGTCAGTGTAGTAAGGTCTAAATCTGAAAAAGAAATGGAAAACTTAAAAGCACGAGTAAGTATATTTAACAATTACTTAAAAGGTTCCGCATCCAAAGAGGAAAAACGGAACTCTTTTATCTCTATCTATATCTCACCGCTAACTGCCTGTCCGTCCATCCGTCACCAGGCTCTAGCTTATAAACCGTGAAAGATAAAGTTGAAACTTCCACATTTTCTATCGCTGCTGTAACAACAAGTACTAAAAATAATGATCGAGGTTAGGCAACAGTTTTTACTGTCGTGCATGCATAGGTGGGTGGGTGTTAGTGAGTCACCACAAACTACGTCACCCAATGATTTGTTTATAATCTTTTTTGTCCATTTTATCTTATTTTCAGAAATACAACACATGTTCTAAGGGGCAATATTCTCAAGTCCATCGTATGAGGACAGCCGCTGCGACATACAGAGCGACCAGTTTGGAAATTCTGAAGCAGCTTTCGGTAGGCCCCGGGAGCGGTGGGACACATTACGTCCGATGCATCAGAGCCGACTTAAACGACAACCCGAGAGGTTTCCAGACTGAAGTCGTCAGGCAACAGTTAAGGGCTCTAGCTATACTGGATACAGCTAAAGCAAGACAGAGCGGCTTTTCTAGCCGTATACCATTTGCGGAATTTATTCGGAGGTAAGATTACAATTAATAGAAGAATTTAAGTAATTATCGGTTAGCCGAATGGATGCTACGCAAGATCCACTGTTGGGTTCGATCCCAGCGTAACATCAAAATTGGTAAGATCTAAAAGTGCTGGTCTGGGTGTAGACCGCAACACAAGGATTCCTTAGTGCGGGACTCGTTTTTTAATAATAACGTACAACTAATTACAATGGAATATGCTTGAGTAAATGAATTTAAATATTTCCTTCTCTAAAATAGGTATCGATTTCTGGCATTTGATTTTGATGAGAATGTTGAAGTGACGAAAGACAACTGCAGGTTACTGATGATTCGCTTGAAGATGGAAGGATGGGTGCTCGGCAAAACCAAAGTATTTTTGAAGTATTACAATGAGGAATTCCTATCAAGGTAACTATACCAGGACATACGTATAGATATGAAATTTAAGAATTAATCGATCATAATATTTTACATGACTCTAGGCTGTACGAAACACAAGTAAAGAAAATCATCAAAGTACAATGCATGATGAGAGCTTTCTTAGCAAGAAGAAAAGCTAAAAAGGACAAATCGAAAATGATGCATAGTGAGTAACTTCGCAAATGTATTTTTTAAGCCTTAGATCGTAATCAACACTGAAATGTTATTCTATTTTCAGTAAAGGAACTAAAAAAACAACAATCCATGAACGTCACTGAGGATGAAGCGGCTCTGTTGATCCAAAAAGGTAAACATTTTGTAACATCCAACCGTCATAGGCTTGCACAAATATTGGCGTTATCTAAAAAAGTTTGAAACAAGAAGCTAACTACTGAATTCTACTAAAATTAATTTCAGCTTACCGTGGCTACATAGTCCGCAAGGCATATGGACCGCTGATAAATAAGAGCACTGGCCAAATTGACGAAGAGACCGCATCTTTCCTCAAGAGATTCGCAATGAGATGGAAAAGCCGATCCATTTTTCAAGTCCTGTTGCAGTATCGGGCGGTTCGCTATCAAGATCTTGTGCATTTTTCACAGCAGGTAACTACGACACAAATACTCCAGAAATAACCATCGCTTACTTTGGCTTTAGTTCCCAAAGAAGTTTTTTCTTACTCTTTAATGTTTGCACGTGTGCAGGTGCATATCTACAACCAAGCAGTATTGGAGGCGCTGTTAAACACAAGCATTGCCGTGCTCATCGATCGGGTAGACCCTCAAGCCAAGGAAGCAGACTTCTTGGGCTCCGGCCCACCTACTGTGTGGAAGCTGCCCTTCAGGATCGATCAGCTGCAGTATTACGACACCTCGTACATGTGCGATCCTTCTGCAAAGAGCAAGTGAGTATCTCTGTCAATTACCATTAGTAATCAGTTAATCACCTTAATCTGATTGGCAAAAAAAGGAGTTGGAATTTTCCTGAAAGAAAAATAAAAAGTAAAGTCAAATGATTCTTTGGATCAAACAAATTTAAAATAGTAATATTAACAAGTAATTTCTCCTTATAGCGACACATTTGCCAGTCAATACGATTCCGACCACGAGCAGTGGGACGAACCGTTGAAACGTCGATTTAATCCAGCACAAACCGACACCAGTAAAGCGTCGGCGAGCACACAAACGCTCATCACAGTGCCATTCTGCAGAGACCCTACGCAGCCCGTACCAGTCTTACCGCCTGATGAACCGGAGAAACCACCGGCTTCGAAACAAGCACGCGGACCGGCCAATAGACCCGCTGTCTACAAGAAGAAACCACCTCATTCCCCGCATAGTTACTACCAACCCCCGGAACCCTGGACTGGTGTGAGAGATGACACAGATATCTTGGAAGATGCTGCTCCTAAGCTAAGGAAATCGACGTACACCAGGAGCCTTTACGCCATCGATACTGATGCCCAAGATCCTATAATGGAACTTCAAGCGATGGCCAAGTCAACCAACGATATGAACGAGGACGATCCTCCTTTCAATTTCCAGGCCATGTTAAAGAAAACACCAAGGAATAGGGCGTCGATGAAGAGATCTAACGAGCTAGGAGATGACATGGAGGATAGGCAAATAGTTCCGAAACGTATCATATCGCCGAGTAAAGCGAAGCCGCCGGCTGCACCAAAGCTGGCCCCGACCCCCCCGCCGCCGAAGGGCCCCGCTCCGCCACCGCCGTCCGGCAAGTCCCCCGCGCCGACCCCACCTCCCTGCAGGATGGCAGCAGACACTCCTCCCCCCAGCGGCTTTACTCCTCCGCCACCAAGGTCGTCAAGTAGAGAATTCATGCGGCAAGATTCAAAGGACCTGATCATCGCAGCATTGAAGAAGAGAGACTCTAAAACTGATTTGTTGAATTCAGATAATAAAAAGGAAGAAAAAGTCGAAATAGCTCCAGGGATCACAGTGGAGGGTACGGTAACAGATTTATAAAAGACAAACATAATTCTGTAAAAAATATATTTAATCTCCATTGCATTGGAAGTCCACATACATATTATTTATTATGGCGTTACAATAATTTTTTTTTTGACAATTAAGTTTTTAAAGCCATACGTTTTATGTTAAGTCATAAGGTTCTTTGTTACGTTCTTAATTAATATAATATAATTTATATCTCAATAGAGTTAAGTATATTAAATACAAAAGTTGACCTTAAAGCGAATTATGGCGAAACGTTGTGTTCAATTAACACGTTTTTAGGGTTTCATCACATAGTAAAAAAATATTCAAATTTTATATTAATTCTTAGATTAGCTTAACCGAAATTGCTTTGGTAACTTATTTTATTTACTTATAGAATAAAGTGTGGTGATAATGTGTTAATATCACCTAGAGACAGTAGTGCATGGTCCTTGTTTTGTAATATATTTTTAAGTGATACATTTTGCAGAACAAGAGGGAAATTGAAATGTATGGCATATAAAAGAGCGCCGAGTTAACGTTTAAGTGTGAATTAAGTAACGAAGAATTAAGTGAAAATTAGTAAAATGTATCCCTCAAAATCATACGTACTCACCAACAAATGTAACATTATTTTTTTTGTTTAAAATATTGTTATTACATTTAAGAAGCTCGATCGAATCATTTGTACAGTGTGATATGTTTCTTATAACAATGACTTTAATTAGTAATGATTGTTATTGCTAAAGGCAGAATGTTGCCCGGCCAAAAATTTTAAGGTTTCATTTAATTTTGACGTTTACATAGTTATCAATAATGAGGTTATCATCAACGTCACATTTTTTTTTATTAAGGTCTGACTTACTTGTAGCCTCGCTATGTTTAATACCCGACAATTTTAGTCTCTAAGCGAATATTCTGATTGTAAATCATGGGCGTAGCTATAAAGGTACTTATTGCTATAGATTAAAGTCGTCAGGTATTGGAAACTATGGTTGGCTCGCGGACGAAGGACCGTGTTACCAACAGCGTTTAAATAATACAGGTTTGTATAAGTGAAATATCTGTTGCATGCATCCATCATCGGAGATACGACAATGCGTGATCAGAATAATGATAGATGTCTATTTTGTTTTTTTTTTGTTAGAAGCTCGATACAGATTAAAAATGCCTTCAGCCGGACCCACAGCTTACATTCTGAGATATTAAATATACACGACCACAAACTTGCAACTGCCTTACATATTAAATCACTTGCGAAAATAGTTCAATATACGATACAATACCAAAATATATGTTTTTTTTCTCACATCCATAAATCCTTTTAAATTTAGGCCTCGCGTTAATACAAGACGGAATATTAAATTTCCGTTCACATATCTTTAGAAATCACATCCTAAAATTTATTTGCCGAATAATAATTGACTTAAAACTAGTTATTAAATTAGAAAAATACATCAAAATGGTTATAAAAATATGAAATGTTTCTTACGTAATAATGTTATCCTAAAGCTCTTAAGAAATT
The DNA here is from genome assembly GCF_003590095.1 of Trichoplusia ni. Classification (NCBI taxonomy): domain Eukaryota; kingdom Metazoa; phylum Arthropoda; class Insecta; order Lepidoptera; family Noctuidae; genus Trichoplusia; species Trichoplusia ni. The sequence goes on from NC_039492.1 coordinate 4,208,651, forward strand.
CAGTCAATGTGTTACATTGTTATGGATTATAATTTATTAACTGATATTAAATAGTTTTTTTTTTTATGAAATATCGATATAAGAGATCGCTCGTTAGTAAATCCTCGGCAGCGTTATTAAGTATCTTGCAAAACAATGAAAGCAATTGACGGCTGAAACATTGTATAGTTACCGGCACGGATCTTGAGCGCTGACCTTCAACTGCGCAGAAGTGATGTTTTGAGTCCGTTTTGCGGTATGAAGTGAGGCGCGGGGCGGACTGAAGAGCAGTGATTGGTCCGCAGCACATCGCGTCATAGCCGTCACTCGTGATTGGTTGAAAATCGTTTTTTGCTTCAATGCACCTGAACACGACGAGTACGGACAGTTCATTGGCGTTTTATTTTACGATGCGCAAAGCGATCCCCACTCTTCCGCCGAGCTTCAAGATCCGTGCCGGTAATTATACAACGCTGTCTTTTTTTGTGCGTCTTTATGTATACAGTTCTTTTTGACTTAAATGATTGCGTCAATTTTCCTATCAGTGTTCTTTAGTTACATAATACTGGTGCCGACTTATACGAATACAAAAATACAGTTTAATATGAAAAAGAGTAACTGTAGAGTAAGTGAGAGTATCAAACATCATGATAAGTGCTATTTTTGTTTCTACAATACGTACGTACTTTTTGTCAAGCGATTATAATAGGTCCAGAAAAGATTTTATTCGAGTTATTGAACTTATCATTTTATAAAGTATACTAGTCAATGAGTATCTCAAATCTAGAGCCAATGTTTTCTTTTATTGAGTATATGTATGTATTATTTTATTTCCTTAAACCTAAAAAGTTTTATAAGAAATATATTTTTTTTTTCAAATTACGTATACTTGTAAGTGACTTCACTTGTCATATTAAAAGCTCGGAACCTAATTTGATTTTTATATCTATATGAAATAAAGCTCCATTATGTAAGCATCATGTCAAAAAAGCACATGATTTTACATGTTTTTTTTTTAATATGGCTTAAGGTTTCATCGAAAAAAGTAAATAGTAACTGAAAAATTAATAAACGAAACAAATATTTATTAACAAATTATCTGAAAGCAATTATTATGGCGCTTAGTTTGCTATAATTTCTAGACAATGACGTTATAACTGAGATCATCAAATATCTAACGTATTTACAAAATAAATATAAAAACACAACATTTCAATTGAAATTAGTCCGTAGTACCTGATCAAAAAGCTTATTTTTAATTAACATGTCATGATCCACTGGTGCACTTATGTACTACATTGCTTTAATACACCTTCGACGTAACAAAAAGTGCAAAAAAATATAAAACAACTGTATATAACTGACCTCATTGGTGTCAAATATCATAACTGGCCATATAGAAACTTATATTATTCCTTATTTAAACCAAACGAAGACCAGAAGTTATCTCACTGTGCAATAAAAAGTAAACTAAGTGATATATTAAAATAATGTTAAAGTTCAAAAATATTTTTTATATGGCAACAAATATTAATCATAAAAAATGTTCCGTTTTAAATTTAATGTTTCCAATTTAAATTGATTGTTAGTGATCCTTTGTATAGCATGATTTTTAAATTAAATCATGAGTTTTTGCTAAATAATATAGAAATTAATGCTTTGAATATTGTAGGTTTTTACAAAAGTTTACTGTTCGTTGAAAATTTGGTGCCTTTCAACAACAAATGTATAAACCAAAGTTCTTGGGTATCGGACATTTTCGTTACCTTGCCTCGCTTGGCACATTTGGCACTTTATTCATAATCAAACTGAAACACCACACAAAACCTTACATCTATTAGTTATTTAATTATTACAGCATAAGTGCCAAATATAAACTTTTCAAAAATGTTACCATTCAGTAGAAATTTCGATTCAAATTTAAAATTATTAAAAACTGTTTTAGGAATCTTGGTTTTGATTAATATCAGTAAAATATTATTTTTACGAACATACCTATGCTTAGTATTTTAAATAATGACTTTGATTTCTACTTTTTATACAAATGTTTATAATTCGATTGCCAACGCGGGCACTCTAAGCAAGACTTGTTTTTACTAACGAGTTATCTAAGAGGCCGCTAAGTTTTAATATGGGGATATATGTAAATGTACCTAAGGTTTTAACACAGCAAAATCCGGTTACTTATCCTGCGTTTAGCGACTCTTAGTTTCACAAGTACTTCTCTGCTGATAATGGCAAAAGTGATATTACTTATCCTGTGTTTAGCGATTCCTGGTTTCTTTAGACAAGTACTTTTCTGCTGACTATGGCAAAAGCGATATTACTTATCCTGTAACTGGCGATTCTTAGAACAAGTTCAACAATTAGCTCTCAAGTATTAATGACTATGACAAAGGTGACTTATCCTGTATTTGATGTGTTTACACGAGCAGCTGTGTGACCCCAGGTTCGTTGAGTGTGAGTACCGCGTGTGCCTCGACCATGACGACGAGAGAGTTGCGCGCTTCCTCGTGAGGAACGCCGTGCGCGCGTGTCGCGTGCGTATACCACGCGCCCGTTGAAGGCAGGACCGACACGCACCACTTACATGACAGTCTGGAATGGGGACAGAGTTATTAGAAAAACATTACGATGTAAGCGAAGTTATAATTAATTAATTTTGGAAAGAAAAACCACTCGCGCAGCAAGGAATTTAATCCTTGTGTCGCCTATTGAATTAATGTACGACAGAGGCTCTACTTCGAAAAAATATCATTCATGTTATGGTTAGACCTCCGTGGTCGAGTGGCGTACGCACCGGTTTCAAGGTGTCGCTAGCTCTGAGGTCCCGGGTTCGATCCCCGGTCGGGTCAATGTAAAAATTCTTATTTCTACATTGTCTCGGGTCTGGGTGTTTGTGGTACCTTCGTTGTATCTGAATTCCATAACACAAGTGCTCTAGCAACTTACTTTGGGTTCAGATCAATGTATGTGATGTTGTCCGCATTTATTTATTAAAAAAAAAAAAAAAGAGTGTGATTATTTCCATTGCAAATTATTAAGCACAAAACGGGTCCCTATAGCTTATATACATATTTGTTACCGTAAATAGTAGATACCTACTCATTGTATGTACATTAACTACCGATTTTTCAGTGAAACTTAAATTACAATCGCAATCGAAATGATATTGTATTGATTAATCCTCAATTATATATCGAATTTTAGTAGCTTTTTACCTGTTAGTGACATGTCTAGATTTGACATGTCTCCGTCTATAGCCCCAGCTGTTGTATACGCGAGGACAAAACGGACACGGAAATGACGGATCTGTAAAACAAATAGTAATAGTTAACAAAAAAGCGACAAAAGCATAAAATATGTAGACAACTATTAACAAATCTAATAAACTCAAATTATATCAGTCGTTAATTGGTTTAACCTGTTTTAAGATTCTCTATCATAAGATTGTATGCCAACCTTTTTTAAATACCTAAACAAAGAAATTATAACAATTCCAATAAGTATATCGTAGTAATAAAGTATATACCTTTACATTGAGTATCAGACGACACCAGATTAAGATTCTCAGTCTTAATACTCAACGACTCTATTCTAGTTCCACTCTGCAATACAGTTTCAACCTCCTTGTCTATTTCAATTATTTCGTCAGAGGCATCGCCACGATTCAGCTTCTCATTCAAACATGGCTGAGTGCTGCTAACCTCACTTTTATCAATTCTGTCACTTGTGTAGTTCTTCTTGTTAGGACACTCTGATATTGAGTGTTTCTTATCAGTTGTGTCTTCAAGTAATGCAATGTCTGTATCGTTTGTGTTTTCTCCTGAGTAGTCGGTTAGAGGAGACTTTATTGGCTCAATTTTTAAGATGATGTTCTGAAAATTAATGATTGACAATAAAAACAATGGATATTTTACTTAAATACGAAGCTATTTATGTGAAGGATAAGTACATGAGAATAAAGGTACTAGGTGAGAAAAAAACAGTCTAGTGCGATTCGGACTCATTTAACTCTTTGTCACCCAACACTATGTCCGTAACCACTGTAAGCCTCAATGTTTATTTTTCGCAACAAGAATACATCGTTTGTGATAATAATCGACTATAGAGCCATGGCGGTTCATTAGGAGATACAGGCTGGTGATAGACGTGCCTTAAGGCCAATAAAATTTTGACGATGCGAGAAATATCTTGCAATTTGTAATACATTGCTGGCGATCATATGTCACTTTAGATACCTGAGCTGCGCGGCTGCTCAATGTACTCGCGCGATGTATCTTGCGTCGTCTAAATGGGCCATTAGTAATAGGGTTCCATTTCCACTCTTTGAATAAGGAACCATATAGGTAAATAATGACAATTCATTAGAAGATTAACAATTGTTACCACAAAGTATAAACACTGGGCACAATGTTATTCTAATGTTCCATACAAATTTCAAACAATAATGAAACAATAAAATAGAGAAAAAAGGAGAACTCACGGACTGTTTCACATTATCTGTGCTTCGTTTGCTTCCCGAGTCAGAATCTCCTGTAGGTGTGCATTTCTTACACTTATTATTGTTATCGTGGTCTGCTTTTTTCCGCCGTTTTGACTGAGACTTCTATAAATAAAAAATAAAACATTAGGTTACCATTTTGTCCAATATCTATAATACACGACAAAAAAGCATAAGACTAATTCTACTATTTGCAATTGTATTGTTAATCACTGCAATATCATTGGTCGAAATTGTTTTGTAATCTGACACTATTGGCATGCCTAATTTTGACAGGTCAACTGGTATCTCAATGACACAATAGACAAGTTAAATCATTGTGTAGGTATTGAGCTTCAATGACTTGGGCATTGTCATTCACTTAATGTAACTCATTCCTCAAACCTCCGTAAAGTGAACCCGCTATATTGTACCCAAATACTTAAAACTCAATCAGTACAGTAGTACCTACTTTTGATTCAGGGATAGCATTATTATCTGTGGCAAAGTAAAGCTTTCGACAAATCCGGAATCAGAACTGGCATGTTCATTCGTTCAGTTCGCCCACAACTCCGCGTGTGCTTAAGTTTACAACGCGCGGTAGTTCCTGTTTTAAAATAAAATTTCCCAAAACCGTTGTACACATATTTCATTGATTAAAAAAAAAGATTTTTAACGTTTCACTCATGAGTCACAATCAACAATCACATCATTGAAATTGACGCACAATTACAATACAATTGGCTGGTCTGTGTACAATAGAAACCGCTCTACAGTGCTAAACTTTGACAGGCTTGATGACAGATCATTTTAATCATCGAAGAGCCAATGCAATTACACTAAACTTGACTAAACCAAACTATATTTGTGTAATGTCAGTACATTACACAAACGCTACAATGTTTTGTGCTTTTGAATAGATTTTAAGCATTCAAAGTGTTTTGCTCCAATGTATGCGTTTGCGCATATTGGTCGCCGACAATGTATTTAAGGCATCGCCAATTCATTACAGCGTTGTGGCTCGGCGTTGATCCAACAGGCGGAGTAAGTTAAATCGTTCCGCTTTAGAAAGGAGAATGTTGCTGAACGGGAATTGGAGACAAAACGAAATTTGTCAGCTGAGCGGCGATCCGACACAATAACCGGCTTTAAGATTATGTTCGTAAGAGGTATTATTAAACTTAGTTAATGTCTGAATAAGACGTACGTTTTATAATATTTCATTTCTCTCGCATTTTATTATATCAGAAGAGTATGCACCAAAACTTTTGCTACGATTTCGCGGGCTCATACAAGTAGCCCAGGCTACATAATATATTAAAAACAGACATAAGCGATTTTCAGGGCAGAATTTTAGTATAATCGAAGTTTTAGTACAACACTAACTGTAACTAAACTTTTTTTTTGTCTTTTACAATACTGAGAGAGCTTATTTGAACCATAAATAGGTTATTGATATAAGTACAATGGTAATATTAATTTACAGATTTTATCAATATTGAATCCCCTGTGTTGTGAGCTGCATTGATGGTACTCATGGAGCTATTGGAAGGCACTCAATCCATGAAGCATTATAACGATAATGTCATCACTTTCTCAATGAAACAATTGTAAATGTTCTGCAAATTAATAAAATCCAAACAAATGTTAGTCACTTAGCGGCACATAATTGATTCACTTTCTCTTTTAAACTCATGATAGCAGATATAAACATTTATGTGTTGATCCGAAGAAATGAGGTCATGACTATGCTTGATATGGTAAAGCCATCCATTATGTAACCACTTGGCAGCCATCAACATGACTGGAGAACAAGAATTTATTTCATGTAATCCTGTTACTTCCGGTGGTGGTTCAAAATACTTTCATGGCCTTCTGACACAGCTGACTGTGTGTATCCTTTGAGGCCAACACTCAAGACACTAGTACTGAACATGATAGTAACTCCTGAACATGTATACTATACAAAACATGTTACTATGAAAATATAGAGGCGTATTAGGGTACTGAGAGCAGAGTGCAGTCCAGACAATAATGAAGTTCTCTTTCAGTAATCACTCACATAGTAGGTAGGTGTGAGCTTACTGATATTTGCTTGCTTACCCATCACAACAGAGAAAAGAGTTAATTCTATCACTGTTTTACATAATATTGTAAACATAAGTTCTATTGACCCCACTTACAGCAGAGGAAACTATAAGGCAGCAACAGTAGCCATTTTAATTTAAAATATTGAAATCTTGAAAATGATTCTCACACATCTTGATTAATAATTATTTTGTTTGTTCTAGATTCATAGAATCAACAGTGATGGAGAGACTTTTCAGTTGACAACAGGCTCTTGATAGTAAACTAGATTCAAGCAAATGTTATTAATTCACAATATATGTATTTTATAGTAATTATAGATAAAATGTTTAATTCAGTGATTGTTATGTTAAAAATATACTTCTTGTTGCAGATTCAGAAAGCAATATCCGACACATTAACTACATTTAGACAAGTTCAAAATAGAATATTTAAAGGGGTACTCAAGTAGGAATAATTGAAGATGTTCTTAATGCGCTTACTTGAGGCACGCCCTTTATTGGACTGCAGAAGACACCCGTTAATGTAAAAAAACGATAAAATACTATTGTTGCTTTGGTCTTACTTTAATGTTTATTGTAATTGTTTAAACTTTATAGTAATTTGTCTAACGGAGGTTGAATATCCTTTAAAGTTGTAAATACTTATTTATAGTTGAATTCATAACATTACGTGGGAGTTCCTAGGTGGTTATTTTCTATAAGATTGACTTTTTGCTGAACTGACTTTTTTTTGTTATGGTTATAAACATATTTAATTACCCCCCCTTCGCCTTTGTATCTTAAATATATTGTGTGGTATGCTTGTTATTTATAGGTAATAAAACTTTGTGCATGTAAGAACAGCGTAAATCCCAATAAAATTGTGTTTTTCTCTTCCATAATTGTTTTTTTGTCCTATTTTGGGTTTTTGATAAGTTCTAGTTTTGCTGCTACGCTGTTCTTACATATGTTATGCATATGTTTTTTTTTAATGAGAGGTAACATGAAGTTACCATGCACCTAGAATGTGTGATCTGACGATATTGTAAAGTTTTATGAGCGCTTAAAAAATAAAAACTTTTTGATTATGACCTATGGAGTTTCTTGCCGGTCCTTCTCCATAGAAATGATAAATTGGATTTGTGGAAATAAAGCGTTAATTAAAATAAAGTAGTTCATTAAAATAATCTTTTACTTAAAATTTTACAATAAAAATAATCATAAGAATTGAACATAAGTAATTTATTAATGTATTGGTCGCAAGCCCGGTCGATCCTGGTCACTATGGTCTTCGATGCCAGCTCGCCCAGAGCCTAGCAGCATGATACTTAGTGTATCTGCCTGCTACTCCATAACCACTGCTTGCTTGAGCTCTGCATTAGCACTCATTAGTTCCATCATCCTTAAAGAGTCGCTGAAAGCAAAGCAGGTACTAGAGCTGCCAAAAGAAAAAATACTATGACCTATAAATCAAGTAGCTCATTGGTCTTGTGGCACAAGAATTAGGGCCCATTTAGACGATGCGCGATGCGAGGAAAACAATGCAAGTTACAATACACATTTACAGAGAATAACTTGATCGATATTTGTCGCATCGTCTAAATGAGCCCTTAGTGAATGTAACTTGTACAGCACTTACTGGCTAAATGCAAAAGCGACTGACGTTACCCCCGCCATCACCTCATTGGCGACGAGTTCGCTGGCACTTCGTGTTAAGACGTCGTAATTCGTGTTATAACAAAGGGGACCTGAAATACGATTTAATATCAATGACAAACCTCCTTAACATTACTATATAAAATAAATCGGGGACAATCAATATTGATTATGTACTCAAATCATATTAACTTTTGTGTTTTATTTAATAATAAATTATGTGCATTGAACAGATTTAAATACCTTGGTGATGGATGGAGGTGTGTGAGATGTGACTGTCTTCTTTTTCGAACCGGAACTCTAAGACATAATAAAAACAGTTATTAGGCAACAATTATTTTCCATCCTGTCATACCAAATCATAGTAAATTACGAAAAGACTCTTAACACTAACTACTCTTTAAGGGTAACTGGTTTCCAACAGTCTCTACGCTGATAAAACTCACTTTAGTTTTTGGCAAGAAAACTTGGTGAATCCTCATCATTTGTCTTGTATGGGTTGCATGTATATAAATTATAAAGCATATAAAACAAAATGTAAGTTCAAAACAATAGTAAAACGTGACAGAAAGAAAAAAGAGAGGAAAAAAGCCCTAATTTATTATTTAATGAAAGACAAACAAAAATACCGATGAAATGTCCCGGAGGTCTCCTAGGTCAGCATCCTTGGCGTATACTGCGCTTCCGGCAAGGAGAGTACAAAGGCGCTGCTGGTGTGAATCCAAAGAGATCTTTCTTCCTTCACCTTTATGAAAAAAGTGTTAAAGTGTTAGTGCTGAAACACTCTTTATCAGCGACTTTACTTCCGGTAACTAATAATTATTTTTACCTATTTCTTCAAGCTCTCTCTTAATTGTTCTCGCTTTTCTCAAAGTTTTGCATTTGTATTCGTTGAAGAACTGAAAAAAGTGAGTTATTTGAGTAAAATGAATAGCGAATGATAACGTTATTAAAAAAGTAATTTTTAAGAAGTACTTACTGTGCGCCATTGATCACTACTTTTTTGGGTGCAGCCTGCCGACATTTTGTTCAAAATTTTAGAACACTCTCTCCAAAGATTTGCCGACAGACTGCGACCTTCCTTGGAGCGGTTGATGTGCCCAAGCGCAAGATCTTTATTCTTTTCCATGAAGTCAAGGAGTGCATTTATTTGCTGTAGACTAACAGTTTTCTGTTGTAGAAACAATCAGTGAATAAGTTTTTGAAGAACGTTCACTTCACAATAATTATGCAAGTACACTGCATCTACCAAAAGTATTATTAAATATAATCATAAAAAACTTTTAGCTGTTTTTCATTCTTTGGTTATCATCTAGATACGATTTCGCAAACAATAGTACAGTTATTACGTCAAGTTCGTGCTGCATTTTATGTCTTGGTATATGTGCAAGTTTTCAACTAATTCAATGTCCGCGCTAAAAATACATTTTTGACAGATGTCATTCAACGTATAGTTCGATGAAGTAAGATTTCCGTATAAAAAAACTATATAATGATCTGTGAAAATTAACTAGGTATTATCCTAACAGTACGAGAGCCCAAGACTAAAACCATGTCGCATCGTTTTACGATTAGAAAATTGGTGTCTGCAAATTGTGTTTTCAAACACCACAATCAAAACAGTACATAGTATTATGTAACAAAAACGCGAAGAAGTTGCGTTGAAGAGAACCGAGCGGGCGATGCCGTGAGCAACAACTAGTTCAATTTACTTCTGAGTTAAACAACTCATCACCACCAATAAATTGCCCAATAATTTATTTGCAATATTTATCCGTGCCAAGAAATCAATACGTCACCACGCCATAGCCAAAAGTGCGCGACGTGTCGCGGGTTTATTCCCAGCATAGGATAAGCATTTTTAATTCACAAACTTAAGAAAAAGAAAAAACTTCTATTTCTAGATTTTTGTCTCATCAAGCAGTTGTCGAGTGATTAATATCAACTATTATTATGCTGGGCAAATCCTGCTTTTTACAATGGCCAATTAATGAATGGCAATTGAATTTTACTTGAAAGTGTTCCTATTCTCTTCAACTGAACTTGGAATGATTGTGTTGGAAAAATAAATAAAATCAATGCGGACAACATCACATACATTGTTCTGAACCCAAAATAAGTTGCTAAAGCACTTGTGTTATGGAATTCAGATACAATGAAGGTACCACAAACACGCAGACCCGAGACAATGTAGAAATGTGATTTTTTTTTCATTGGCCCGACCGGGGATCGAACCCGGGACCTCAGAGATAGCGACACCTTGAAACCGGTGCGTATGCCACTCGACCACGGAGGTCGTCGAAAATCAAAATACAAATTTCCATTAATTCATCGGCCATAGTAAATAGCAGGATCAGAGCCCTGATATATAGCAGTAAACTTTCTGAAATTAACTTACATTACCAACTGCTCTCTCATCTACTAAAGCGTCAATTATGGCAACCTCAGTATCATTTGTTTTGTCTTCAGGGCAATCATTTACAGGTGAGTCAACAGGTTCTATTTTTATCAGCACATTCTGTAATAAAGTTTCAGTAATATATTTCTGGTCTTTTAAACTGTGTTACTGCAGAGTATTCTTTTAAATTGTGCAATTTTAATTGTTAATTGATACTTATGTCATTATGTCAAAGACTATGAAAGACTACAGCAAAATGATGAAAACTGTTTTCATCCTATTGAAGTGAAACATGTTAAAAGGCTTCTTAACTGCACAGCCCGCAATAAGGATATTTTCTCAATAAAGAGTAGAATAACTAGAAACAGAGCTTACATCTTGTACGGCATCATTACTATCCTGTGTGATACACTTCTTACATGAACCATTGCCATCGTCTTGCTCACTCTTCTTGCGTTTCTTTGGTACTGGGCTGCTAGTGTTTTTCTGTAACTATAAAGCATGAAATATTTAGATTGTTTACATATTGAAATTTTTAATACAGTTAAAATGTATAGCACAATTGATTGGCTTATAGGTTGTTAGTGTGCCAAAATAAACTGGAGGTTGTCAGTACAATTCTCACTCAGGACTAACTGTAACATGAGGTTTGGTTGTTTAGTTAAATACATAGATATGGTGTATAAAGAGATAAATATGCTCTAGTTTGGCCATAAATAGGCCCAAAATGCCGCATGCGTGCGTAAAAGTAATTATATGCAGAAACTTACATCGTCATCGCGAGTAACCTCAGTGCTTGTAGACAATCCACAAATCTTCAAAGTCTCGGCTGTCTTCAGGAGCAATGGCAGGAACTCCTCAGTCACATTCACTTCCCCATTGTACATGAACGTCAGTATAGTCCGCAAAGCTTCAGTACTGATGTCATGAAGCACTATAATTGGATCCTTGTGGGGGTTTTGCTACAAAAAAACGTGTGGGCGTTAGACTAAAATTTATCAAGTGGAAGCCATACCAAGGTAATTAATAATATACTAGATCTTAATTACCTGAAATATAGTCCTGAAAACTGAACTATTCGCAGACAAAATCACTTTGTGAGCCTTAAAACTGTGGCCCTCAGACACAAGAGTCACATCCGATAATCCTTCGTCTTGTAACAACTCCTTTACATTGAATAATATGTTACTTTGATATCCATTCCACTTTAAACTTATTTCTGTATTTGCCATAGTGAAGGTCTAAGTAAACATAAGGCGAAATTATGATGGTAATATTAGATCAAATCAAAACTAAAAAGGTAATCTTTATTTACGAAACGACGCAAAACTGCACAGCGTTTTGAAGGAAAACAATGGCTGGCACAGACTACAAAAAGTTGTGTTACCATAGTCATAAATTTAGATTTTATAGTTTTATTATATCTTTTAAATTTAATATGAGTTAAGTTTTACCTTAAATCTGCTAGAATATAACAGCTGTATTATTTTATTTTATAGCGACACAACTCTATATTATGGGTTTTCAGTGGTGTAAAAGACTAGTTGTCAAATGTTTTGATTTTGTGTCCAGCGTGGCGCCTCAATTCAAACACGACGTACTTATTCAATGTTTACACACTTATCATGCCTTTTTCACATCGGAACGGCAGTTCTTAACTGTTATTCTAAAGTATCTACTTATTTAACAGTCATTTACGAAACTTTGGGTACTGTGTCGTAGCGACCTTGCCGTTCTATGCATAATGTACAGAACCTTCCTTATACCTACGAGAAGAGAGAGAGACCTTACTATCTTCAATTAATATTAATGTGATTGTTATTTAATTCATTGACTATTATTTTTGAGGTTACAAACTGAGTGATATTATAGCAAGATATAAGAGATACAAGATAAGATGAATAGACAACAGACAGCTTGAATAGGTAATTGGGAAAATTGAGAAGCCCACACGCCTGTGGTGTATGTGAGTATACTTTTTAGTGTCGTTGTCATAAGGAACGTGAAATACATTAAAAAGTATTTTCTCTATCTACTTACGTAGAATTAAAATATTTGCCGCAATGGACAATGTGTCGCAAACCACGCCGTCTTATAAACCGTTTAACTGTTATCTAACCTTGATCCTCAGGTACATGTTAGTTAATTTCGAAATGCATGTCAATCTTATCGATTAAATTTATTTGATGCTTTAACACCAATTTAAACGTTATCTTTTTCTTCATAAGTAAGCGGCTTTTTTGTGTTGAAACAAATTGCATAGTTTCTAAGATGGTTCTTAAATCTCGAATATGATGCCCAAACTTGAAAAATGTCCCGAAAAATTAGATTTTCCATTGACTCTTTTTTGAGTTAGAGAGATTAAAGTTATATGGTACAAGATGAAAGTCATGCATCGATGTCGTTGGACTCGAAGGAAACAATAATCGTCGGGTATCGGAAACATGCGGCACCTTGCGTACGAAAAAACTCACCTTTAGCACGCCTTTAGGTACCTACGCAGCTACGCGACGTTCGAATCATTACAAATAAATAAACAAATTACCTAATACGCACGGCGAACGACACAAGTAGCTCATACAAGCACTTGTTATCATATATTTACTCAAAGGATTACACATTTAACAACTACTCGAATTTTAAGGAAACAAAGCAATAAGTAGGTCACCAAACAATATCCGTGCATTGCCCTGAATGGTGTTATCATAGTTAATCAAATAATCTAGCCTTTATGAAATGATTGTCTCAATTTAAGTCAACAGTCTATCGGTAACTGTTGATCGATTGCTATAAAACAGAAAAATAGTTACGATAACGGTGTATTTTCATCACAAATAAATATGTTTTTTTGGACAAATGTTGTGGTACATGTGACATTGGTTTTTCTATTTTCTAGTTGTGTTCGTTCTGATAGTAATTACTTAGATGAATATAGCAGTTCTGAGGTCCAAGAAGATGCGCTTTTAGACACGGTGAGTGTTTTTAACGTGTGATATTTCTTATTTAACTATTTGTTATCGTAAAATTTGGCATGCAGTTTATGAAAGAGAAACTCGAACTAGCGTTAGCCAGATTCGCGCAGTGAGGTTTTCTCACCATCGTTCATACCAAAATACTCGCATTTTTTCTTTAAGATTTAGGTAGCTCATTATGCCAAAATAATATCTTATCGAAACAACCTATGTTGTGATTTACTTGCAAGACTGAGTATTATGGTTGTTCAATATAAGCTACAAATTAGCGTGTCACAAAGTAATTGGAATTTCCTTTTACAGTTTTCATTAATAAAGAAATATGGATACCCCTGTGAAATACATCGAGTCTACACTGAAGATAATTATTTACTGGAAATGCATAGAATACCGGGCAACAAGTCTTCACCCGTAGTCTTCCTGCAACATGGCTTGTTGTCCTCTTCTGCTGAATGGGTTCTCATGACACCTGGCAGGGGTCTAGGTAATATTAATATTTAATAACTTTAAACAGAATTCGCACGCTCACTATTAGCTATCGCTGTGTAAACGAGATGCCGCTAAAAACAATGTAGTGTTGCGTCTATATATACCTAGGTTTAATAAAGGTCGTGGATGTCTGTTTTTTATTAAGAAAGAAAAACCGTGAATAATTGTTGTTGTCGTTGTAAACATTTTATATACACTCAGGTTAAGTCGGGTCTATACCGATTTATATAGCACATTCTCTTCAAATTATTTTCCACATATTCCACCATTACTTGTTTTAGCCTATCTCTTAGCGGACGCCGGCTACGACGTCTGGATGGGCAACGCTCGAGGCAACACCTACTCCCGAAGTCACGCGACAATAAAACCAACGTCGTCATCATACTGGAAGTTCAGTTGGCATGAAATAGGCTACTACGACCTCCCGGCTATGATCGATTACGTAATCAAAGAAACTGGAGTCCCAAAGCTCCAGTACATCGGATTTTCTCAAGGGACAACAGTTTTCTGGGTCCTGATGACAACTAGACCGGAGTATAATGATAAGATTAGCGCCATGCAGGCTTTGGCCCCTGTTGCGTATCTGGGCAATGTGAGAAGTCCGCTCATCAGGTTTCTGGGAACATTCACCAACAGTCTCGAAGTACGTACATACGGACAGCATTTGTATTTTTTATTTATTAACCATTTATGTACGCAGACAATTAAAAGAAGCACAAATACAGAAAGACGTGTACAAAGGTACATTCGTCAAAAATAAGCGTATTCATAATGTTTCCTTTTCCAAAATGTAACTACAACAATTTGTATTGAGACGGTTACTGTTAATGAGTACTTGGATTTACTTTATCCATATCGTTATTGTTGAAGCCACCACTTTTTACGATTTAATAGTTTTTAGAAATATAAAAGATACCTACCTACTATTTTAATTTTCTTACAGATAGCTTTGAAGTTATTAGGTACCAACGAAATTTTGCCAAATGGAAAAATCAATGAGATTGCAGGACAATCTCTATGTATAGATGAGTCTATAACTCAGGCCATTTGTACCAACCTGTTGTTCCTCATTTGTGGGTATAACGCCGAACAACTGAATACAGTGAGTTCTGTTTAATTTTATTTAAAAATGCTTAGAGTATTATTATAACTCTCGAGGGGTAGATTCTAAATTATTCAGAGCGAATTACTCACGTGTCTGAATAGAAATCGCCCAACCAATTTAATTCCCGATCCCGCCACGGCGTCAGATCAGGGCCCCGATTCTGCTATTTTACAATGGCCGATGAATTAATGGCAATTGGATTAAATTTGAAATTATTCCTTTTCTATTATGTATATACACAATAATTTAATTCACTGTATTGACCTTGAGTGTACCGTCCCATACTAAATTTCCAATTACTGTATAGGAAAAATGCTTAAGAGAATACGAAAAGTGTTGTTTTGAGCCAATTTTCATTCATTCATCAGCCCTTGTAAATAGCAGAATTGGGGCCCAGCATGAAAGACTGAAGTTGGGTTTAAGTTTGGGAGATCCCAATAACTACGCGTGAGTAAGCCGTTTTCTCTTATCTAAAGTAACAAAATATAATCAGATGGAGCAGTGCAGATTAATCTCCAGTATCTGATAAGGAGAGATAAATTCTGAGCTGTTTCGCCAATTCGGAATTAGAACACAAAAACTTTGTACTCAACTTTCTCCATTGGGTCTAGTTTTTGGGTTGCAAAATTTTATCTCAATGGTTTTTACATAAACCATAGTAATTTATCGTAAGGATCTTTAACAGTATTTTAAACTGAACTAAAATTGAGTATAGTGAGATTTTTAGGAGAGGATCTACATTGGCTCAAAGTGAAATATATTTTATTTCAGACTATGCTACCAGTAGTCATGGGCCACACGCCGGCCGGAGCTTCCACAAGACAGCTCATACACTTCGGTCAGTTATACAAATCGGGCAAATTCGAACAATTTGACCACGGATGGTTTAAAAACAAACGTATTTACGGTACTTATAAGCCACCAGCCTACAAGTTGAGTGCAATAAGGACTCCAGTATTCCTCCATTACGCTGACAACGATTGGTTATCAACACCAACCGACGTAAAGAAACTGGCTACACAATTAAGAAGTGCAGTTGGCATTTACCGAGTGCCGCTAGCAAAGTTCAACCATTTGGACTTTGTGTTCGCCATAAATGCGACAGAATTGCTATACAACAGGGTAATAAATATAATGAAGGTTTTCATGAACGAATCAAAAAGAACGAACACTTTATTCGGCTAAACTGACAAACACTGACTGATTACAAACAAAAAAAAAATATTTTTACACTTGCATCCGTCTTCTTTATTGCTTGACATACAATCCTGTAAAATGAAGAGGTTTTTGGTTATTTTAGAGGTTTTATGTGCAATTTTACTATAAATGATTACTAGTAAAAAGTGGAACTAAAATCTATGAGATACTTCGTACGCATCTATTTACAAAAACGATGATGTTAAGAAAACTTAATAAACTTACATAAAGACGAGTCAAGATTGAATCAGTCGATAATCCTGGAAAACGAAAAACGTGTCCTAATTAAGAAACATTTAGGGCTCAATTTACTGTAGGTAGTTATTTTTCTATCCCTCTCATGGCTCCAATACAAACTTTGCAGGTATCAGGGTAAATTACCAAAAATTAAAATGCTGCCAGCGATGTTTTTAGTAAATAAATTACGCAGGTTATTGACTAAACCAGTGGTCAACTAGAATGTGTAAATGTAAAAGTGTGTGGTATTCAGAGAACCTCATACGACAAGCTGTTTCTTCTATAGCAGGGTTCAAGTGCAATGTAACACACCCTTAGGTTTAGGACATAAAATAAATAAAAAATAATTTCTCGATGAAAGAAAAAAAATGCCTTGTCATCTCCTTGGATTCTGAAAGTACGAAGTTAGGACACCTCTTAACACAGAAGTTGTGAAATAGATGCTGCTCTAAGTCGTGTTGTGTGTCCTCGACTTACATAACTGCAAGAGTATTTATCCTATGCCTCCTTCCAATACCTAATGAAACTCAAACTTACCCCATGCGAGTCTGAACTGGCCAACGTTATCGTTGAACACGACGGGACAGACCGGGGTCCATTCACTTTGTGATAAGAAGCATTTATGTCAACCAAGTTGCATTTTGTACACTTTTTGTTGTTGGCTTTATTCATTTCATGCTTCACAATCTCTCCGAATGTGTTTTGAACTGGAAAGAGGACAGTTGTAAAAGAAAAAAAATAGTGCAAAAAGTTTATTACTCAGGTATATTGTTCTCGACCGACTCCTCTTTTTTCGAGTGGTTGAAGTACAACCTGGAGGCGGTCAGACCCACCCTTGAACAATTCTCAAACAAATATGCTGGTTTCCTCGTGATATTTTCTTTAATTGTTTCAGCAAGTGATGATTACTTTATAATATGCACCTACTTGATTCAGACCTTTAACTTGGCAAACCAACCGAAAAGATGACCTACAATTTAAATTGTAAAACAGTTTTACCTTTTGTCAACACCTCGATAGGATCTTCTTTCCTATAACAGCATGAACTATCCAGATTCATGTCGTTTAATATTGGACCGTTCGACTTGTGAAGTACTTGCAGCAACGAAATGTGTCGGTAAGTCTGAAAAAAAATCGTTTCTTTCGGTTACAATGAGTTGGTTCGAAAAGGAGGATGGCTTGACGTAATAATGACTTCAATACGTACCTCATTTGTACAGTTTTTAATTGTTATGTACATTTCTGAATCAATGTCTTTGACATGACGGCTGTCTGCGTTCTCTTCTGGACAGCATTCAAAAGGTTTTGGCAAGAGAGCGACGGAATCTGTTTTACCCGTGCACGATGAGGGTGTATAAAATGCGGATTTCCATGAAGAATTTTTATACACATTTTGTAATTCAATTTTTAATGAACTATTCTCTCGCTTAAGTTTATCTATTTCCTTCTTTTGGCAGTTACACTTTTCTTGTAAAATCTCACAATTGTTCTTGTATGCTTTTATATCGTCGCATGGTTCACCGCATGCCTCGCATCCCGTCTCAACCATCTTCACCTTCGCTGAACACTGTCTGTTCGTTTTCTTATTTGTTTTTGAAGGCCTGATCACCATAGGATTTGATAAACAATCAGTGTCTGTTGATTGTACTTTGTATGATTTAATTGTGAAATTTTTAAGTTTACAAGGTTCCTTTTTGGGTTCGTCGCTACCGTCTTGAATAATGCATGGCTTTAAGTTACAAGGCGCGACTTCTTTTTTCACTGTCTTGGTGCCTTTCCAAAGACAAGTGCCTCGGATATTGGGCGTACGGCTTAATAGCGGTGTAATATTCTTCACAAACAAAGCTTGGTGCACCATTTCGGTCTGCCAAATTTTTGCTACAGATCTCACACTGCTTGTACGACAGCATTCGTTGCAATTATCATCTTCTTTTGAGACGTTCACATTAAATATTTTTTCAACTATAATTTTCCAAAACATTTTTATGCTTTTTAGGGCTTCCAAACATCTTTCACAGGGCCAATGGCTGGTTTCAAATTCCTCCTAGTAGGACGATAAAAACATGCTAAAGAACATGTTGGGCGCAAGTTTTATGATTTTGGATAAAATAAAAGTCTACTTACATCCTCAAAATACTTTTCGAATTCCTCTTCATTTTTAAAACATTCTTTTATAACATGACATGAATTGCAAATGCTATCAAGAACAACTTTTGATTTGCAATCCGGATGACAACGGGGCGTAGCCTAAAACACACAATTTAAGAATATCGTCAGTAATTTTACAACAGCAAAACCGCGTAGAGACGATGTGGAATCGGGAACTGGCAAAGTGGAATATTGTGATATTATATATAGCAAAGCGGCTATGACCTTTCGCATTCATTTCTTAGCAGCAGAGGTAATGCAATGCAACTCGCGACATTTTTCGCATCGTTCAAATGAGTAGCTTGTGTGAGAATCGTGTTTTACTTACCCTGCCTCGACTTCGACATGTCATGGTTCTTAAGAAGCTGGCTAAAGTGCTAGTGGGTAATACGCAAATCGGCATGTCGCACTTTATCCATTCCCTGAGATAATGGTCGCGCTTCTGCACGTCATGACTCCATGCCCTGACGTCTCGGCAAGACTCGTACGATTTGATCTTACCCTCGTTGCGTGAGCAAAGTCGTAGGTTACAATGACTTATGTGATTCATTGAATTCATACACACGTTAAACTAATTTTTGATCTTGCTTCCATATTGACGTAAAATTTTGATAGCTAAATTAATGTCGCGGTGGATGTGTGTCACAAAGCACTTTGAGGTAAGTAAATACAGAACGTCATTAGAGTTATGTCAATTTTTGACTCAATGATACAAGTTCTTCTTCTAATATATGACCTTGTAGATTGTTTCTTTAAGTTGTATATGAAATTAAAAGTACAAAACCTACAGTGTAACGTAATGATCAATCTTTATAAGCTTTAGCTGAATATTAGTAACTTTATTAACTTTTTAACTCCTCAGCCGATAATATCCCTATCTACCACGAAGTATTTTATCAAAACCAATACTGACTGGCAGATCATGAAGAAAAAAATTTGAATTTGACATTCTATTTCAATCCGCCTCGATTTCTTTTGACAATTCAAAATATTTGATAATAATTTTCGTTATACACATTTTGCCGTAAGTTAATAGCAAAACAAAATATTTAAAATCGTATCGTTATGCGTAAAATGGATGGCGGAGAAAAGTAACATATATTTATATTCATGTATATGTTTAGAAAAATCATACATTATCCTAAGTAGACTAAACAGTTGGCATCACGATGTCTTTCATAACGAAAAGGGAGCGTGTGTTCAACGAATACAATCTGTACGACTTACCGGCGCGGAACGAGGGCAAGCTGAAGGCGTACGCGTCATGCACGGACGCGAGAGCCTGGTCCCACTTCTGCTCTGACAAGAGCGAACACTTGGTGGAAATTATAAAGAGGAACAACGAGACGGTCCGCCCCAAGTATCTACCAACAAACGTGATCGTTGACACTCTCATGGTGGCGAAGAACGCGGAGATCGCACGCTTGAAGCGCAAGATAGAAGGCTTCGAGCAAATGTTGGCCGCGTACGAACAACTCGACCTCTCGTGTGATCAGAGATGTGAGATCGCTCAAGCCGTAAGTACTGATTGTAGATGTTGATTTTGTAGTTTAAAAATCTTACAGACCCAAATAAGAAGATATATTGTTTGTATGTTATGTGTATTTGTGTACAACATAATGCATGGATGTAAATATTCACATTTAGGGTTCCGTAACTAAGTGGTAAAAACGGAACCCTATTACTGAGGCACTGCTGTCTGTCTGTCTGTCTATCACCGGGCAGTTATCTCATGAACCGTGATATCTAGAGAGTTTAAATTTATCACTTATCTTTCAGCGCAACTAAAAAGTTACAACAGAGCATTGATTTAATATATCATGTGAAGTCATGTATGCTTATAGTTAGTACGTACGTTAAAAATACAAAGAAACTTGTTCTTGTACTGAAATCTGTGGATCTGAGTACTGATATAAAGTTATGTATCAATAGTTCATCATCATTGGCCTAGCCTTTTCCCAACTATTTTGGGGTCGGCTACCAGTCTAACCGGTTTCAGCTAAGTACCAGTGTTTTACAAGGAGCGACTGCCTATCTCACTACCTCCTCCTCAGCCTGTCCTACCTCCTCACCTTGTCCTACCTCCTCAACCCAGTTACCTGGGCGACACGATACCCCTTGGTTAGACTGGTTGTCAGACTTTTCAAGCTTCTGACTACCTGTAACGAATGTCAAAGATGTAAGATAGACAGACAACAACAGCCGGGACCCACAATTTAACGTGCCTTCCGAAACACAGAGGAACTCCTTATGACAAAGATGGTCACCCATCTACGGACCAACCGCGTCAAGCATAGCTTAACCTGTGGTCGTTTCACTTCTGCGGTTCCAGCTTAGCCACGAGCTCCTCAATATGTATCAATAGAAAAGTACATTTATAATCAGATTTATGCATATTTAGAAAAAGCTGATATACTTTGCAGAGAACAGAAAGGATTCAGGCGTGAGACATCAATAAACTTAGCGATTTACGATTTTCTTCATAATGTAACAAAAAATATTGATGCTAGAATACCCACATGTGCTGTATATTGTGACATGACCGCGGCATTTGATCACGTAGATCACAAATTATTATTAGATAAACTCGAGCGTTACGGTCTGAGAGGAAATACTCTACAATTGTTAGAATCGTACTTGATTAATAGAAAGCAAAAAGTAACAATATCTGGAATAGATTTAAAAACTAAAACCGAAAATGTTTTCTACTCGGATGAAAAACTCATATCATTCGGGGTACCACAGGGGAGTGTGTTAGGGCCTCTTCTATTTTTATTATATATAAATGATCTTCCAAACTGTATAACTTGTCCAATTACTTTGTTTGCTGACGACAGTACCTTAACAATATCATGTAAAAATCCTGAGCAATACTGTAAAGACATCAATAATTCAATAACTGCACTTGTTTCCTGGCTAGTAAATAACAACCTAAAAGTAAATTTAAATAAAACTAGTGTCATGCATTTTAGCCAGCGAATTGACATTCCGTCGCAAATAACTGTCAAATATGATGATACCGTAATAAACGAAGTAGATAGTACAAAATTTCTAGGGTTACAAATAGACAAAAAATTAAACTGGAAAAATCATATTGATGTTCTTTGTAAAAAAATAAGCAAATACTCATATGCACTATATAAACTTGCTCCAACTGTTAATACCGACACTCTGCTTATAGCGTATCATGGTCTAGTAGCTTCTGTTCTCAGATATGGGATTTTATTCTGGGGCAATTCAACAGACCGCGAAATAATTTTTAAAATACAAAAACGTTGTATTCGCGCTATGTTTGGGCTCAAAGTCACTGACAGTTGTTTACCATTTTTCGTAAAACATAAAATATTAACACTACCATCGATGTACATTTTAGAAGTATGCCTTTTTATTAGACAAAATCCAGACTTATTTCCGCGATTATCAGAAAAAGTACAAAGAAACAGACGAGATAACGATAAACTTTGTATAAACCGCGTCAAAACTGCTCTTATGTGGAAAAGTATATTTTGTATGTCGGTAAAAATATATAACAAAATCCCAAAAAGATATAAAGATTTAAAAAATAACTTGTTTAAAATAAAGCTTAAAGATATGTTAATAAAAAAGGGATACTACAGTGTTCAAGAATTCTTAGATGATGTGGATCTATAGCCATCTTAATTATGTTTGTATAAGTGCCTACTTTATTACTATGTTATCAATTAGTGTAAATTCAATTTTCAGTGTTAAACTAAAAATATTTGTATGCCGGTCCCGGCTAGATATAGTGGTCATTTCCATTGATGTAACACCTATTTACTACCTATGTTCTACGAATAAAGACTTTGTATTTGTATTTGTATAATAGTTATACTAAACATATCACGCAGCAAAAACTACGCAACATTCCCTAAAATCTGTATAATTTACAGCATGCAGCAATAAAGGCGGCCAACAAAGAACTCGACGAATTGGTAAGGATATCTAATGATAATAATGTTTTGCTTATTCGCGGAATAGTCTTAAGTAAATATACATACTTAGGATATACTTATACTGAGAATAGAACATCATAGCGGCAAATTGGAATAGAACAAACCAAATTCACTCTTATGTCCACAGCGTAGTCCAGATATTACTTTGAAGAAAAAAGTCGCTGGTAGAATGACACACACACACACGCATACTGAGGCGGACTTCGGCTTCGACTTGCTGAATGTTCAGGCCCGAAAGCGACTATGAGTGTATAGATTTTTTCTGACGGTGCTAAAGGTGCACATTAAGTGACATTAAAATCGGCCTTACATCAAACGAATTAACGTTGAAAATTAATCGTTATAACCAAAGACGCAGTTGGAAAATTTAGTAGGGATATTAAAAAATAATCAAAATGGCATTCAAATTGGATTGGTTCACCCGTTCAAGTGTTACGGTACCTCAGACACACGCATATAGGTACAAACTTAGATAAAACCAATTTGCAGAGCTCGGGGCACATACACCCCACAATTTCATCTAAAAACAAAGTTCGAGTAGGTAAGGCTAAGGTCTGGCACTTTAAACTCTTACAGCATTATTGTAGAAGCGAGATAGCACACTTCACAACGCATAACGTTGTCTCGCTTTAACAATGGAAACAACACTACTTTTTAAGCTCATAGTACTGACAGTAAATCAACATTGTTAATCTTTTCTTGTTTTCAGTATTTGGATTTGGACTTGTCTGGTTTTACGGGAGAGGTAAACATTATTATTTATAACATTTATATTTAGTTTCTTAATTAGCGTAAATGTTGCAATATCGGATATTTTAAGCAAAGTCGGGACGATATGTTAACTTAAGATACTACCTTTGTAGTATTACGTTAGTTGGGGTTGGGGTCAAGACATAAAAAAACATACATTTATACATGTCATACACACATACATACTTTTGCATTTAAAATGTGAGTGCAATATTCTAAATAAGATTTTATTTTCAGGGCGTTGATTCAGAAGGTTTTCAGGTAACATTGACTTTACGATACTAATTTTATTTATTACCTATATTATTTGATTTACTTAGGTACTTAAATTGTTATTAATATACACAACCATTTTGTTTCAGACCGGAAAATCAAGAGGCGATGAGGTATTTATTATAGTACCCATAATGAGCAGCTTTTTGAGATTATAGTAGTTTTTAAATTAATAAACATAAGTTAATTTAAACTACTTACCTAAAGATTAAAGTGCTATTTATTATAATTAAGAGCAGTGTGAAAGAATTTTGCTTTCTAAAATTGGAATGTTTTTTTTTTCAGAGCACCTTCGAGGAGGTAAGGATTAAATATATATAATATATTTATTAAATATAATAATTATTAAAACATAAGGGGCCTTATCGTGTTGGTATTTTCATTATTATTTTACGTTTGTTTTGTTATATTAATATGCCTTTATTTTAATTTCAGACTTTGCTTCCAATAAGTAACGTAAGTTCAGTATGAAAAACTAGTTTTCGTAATAATTAATTAGACTTCCTAATTTACCCTTTTACATTATTTTACCTAAATCCATTTAAGCAGCGGTACGAACCACGCATGGACCAGCGCATGGAACAACGCACGACACCACGCATGACACCACGCACGGACCCACGCATGGACACACGCACGGACACACGAATGGAACAAAGCATGACACCACGCACGGAGCCACGCCTGAGCACACGCATGGAACCACGCCTGAGCACACGCACGGATCCACGCACGGATCCACGCACGGATCCACGCACGGATCCACGCATGGATCCACGAACGGACACACGCATGGACACACGCATGGAACCACGCCTGAGCACACGCACGGATCCACGCACGGATCCACGCATGGACACACGCATGGACACACGCATGGAACCACGCACGGACACACACATGGAACCACGCATGGAACAACGAATGGAGCCACGTACGGGACAACGCATGGAATCACCAAAACCAGTAAAAGAGTCTAAGGCCATTCAAAATGATGTGAAATGCGCTTGTGATGCTGCTACACGTGAGTTTCTATTTTATTACCGTTTAAACCTTCCCTGGACTTCCGCGAATATTTCCAGATTGAAATAAGCAAAATCTTATCGGGTTCTAGCGAGACTAGCGAACAGCAATTCAACATTATATTAAAGATATATTGTACACATCTTCCTAAATTATATATTATGTATGTATCTATGTGAAAAAAAGGGAAAGAAAATGTGCGCGCATTCTGCTTTCTCTTGCTTATATCCCCACTCGACTCCCGTCCGCCTCTTCCGATCACACTTTTCGTAACGCTTACTTCAAACTTGCGTAGAGAAGTTTCACTGCAAAAACGCCCTCGTGCCTCCCTCATGTATGATAAATTGAATCATGTTATGCTATTTGAAATTCCAGTCGTCAACAATACAGGATATGACGAAATGAAAGACACAATTATTGCGAAAGATGCTAAACTAAGCGCCATGAAAAATACCATAGCTGTAAGTCTGTTAGAACGATTTGTTTTTACGCACGAGACCCTTCTGTGTTTAATAACGCCATTAATTTACAGGTCATGGAAAACGATGTTTGCGAGCCCTACTGCTATTATGCACATATATATACAGCATTAGAGAAAATATTTGGCATTCTTTGTCAAAACGATAAGTACAGGCAGTATCTGAAATTATTGGTGTGTAAAACACTACTACTATAAATTACAGTATTAAAGAAAATATTTCACGCTATTATTACTTTTAGACTGCCGGAAAGGACACTCGCTGCATTGATATCAAGGGACACATACTTTTCAAGCTAAAAGTCTTGGAAAAATTCTGCTGTGCATTAATAGCGCCTTGCACCCAAGACTTCGTTTCTCATGGGACTGTACATAAAGACGACTGTGCCTGCTATCGAGTAGATTTAGTATCCCGCGTTGAACCAACTTATGCTCTGACAACGGCTGAAGCAAATCAACCAAGTCTTGATAACAAGAGAGCACACCTTGTAGCAGACATCATAAAGAATGACGAAATGAAAGAAATTTTAGATAAAGATGACGAAGAATATAAGCTCGAAGATGAACAAACTGATGATGTTTTTGTCATAGATAACTACAACATAGATGGAGAGAACCTTAAACGCCTTAAAAGACTACAAGAGAATTATGATGATTTGATGACCTGCTATGAAGCAATCAAACACGAAAAAGACTGTTTAGAAATACGTTGTAAAAAGTACGAAGAAGTAGAAAAGGAATTTGAAACTTTGAAAGCTCAAATGAGGGAATATAATTCACTTTGGAATGAAAAAGAACATTACAGGAAGCGATCTATTGATCTTGATTCTTTGAAAGAACAATACCTCATATTATCTGATGAAACATCTAGTTTAGAGACCCAACTTAAAGCCGAAACAGAAATTAATCACATTAAATGTAAAGCAATGGAAGGCTTAAGGAATGAAAATATTATGTTAGAAAAGAAATTGAACGAAGCCTCCATTGCTTTTGAAAAGGAAAAGAATGCATTACTGTGCAAGTTAAAGGAAGCCGACTGCAGAGTTATATGCCAGGGGCAACAAATAAAAAATCTTAACCAACAAATTGATAAACTCATAGAACAAGATCGTGACAAAGTAAGTTTATCTATAGTTATTGGTAGTATTTAGTTATAGGAACTAAAATATAATAATTTCTTGTATTTTTTCTTGAATACTTTTTAGATAATTTGAATAAAATACTTACTTTTTAGTTAGATTTATCAATGCCGGATGCAGATATGCATTCGGTTGCATTTTATGATGAAATTGAGTCTACTAAGGAACAAATAAAGAATTTGAAGGATGCGCTTCTGTGTAATGAAGAAGAAAAACAAGAGATACAGAAGGAGTATCAAGAGCACTTATTGCTTATCAATAACCTCAGACTAGAGGTAGAAGATTGGAAAAGTAAAAAAATCCGTAACCTATATTTATCCGTCCTAAGTGTTTGCCCATTTTTTTACTGCTATATTAATAGTAATTAAAAAAATGTTTAAACACTGTTTTGTATTTATTACTCAATATATTATTCTTATTAAAACGAAAGTTGTGATTTTAAAACAAAAAATAATCATGAGTTTATTCTAGATACATATGATAAAACACTACAACGCAACTCCAATTTGGAAAAGTATACTGAAAGGTTAATAGAAGAGAATTCACGTTTATCCCAAGACGTTGAAGAAAAGTCGACAGCCGTTGAGAATTTAATGAAAATAATTAATAATAAATCACAGGAAATCAATAAGTTAGTGCATGAAATGGAGAAAAAGAAATATGAAACCACGGATTTATGCAGGCAACTCAATGATTTACGTGAACGATTCGACTTGAGCCTAATGTCTTCAGAAAGCGAAAAATTAGATGCTATAAAATCTTTACAGATAGCCCGACAAGAAAGTCAGGAGCTATTAGAAAAAGTAAAAGATTACGATCAGGTCATTCACAAAAATGCTGATTTTATAAAGTCTTTAGAACTTCAGGTAGAAGATAATAGGGACCTTCAAAATTTGCTTATGAGTACTATGGAGGAAAATAGAACTTTGAAATTAAACTTAGAGGACCGTGAAAATGCGAATTCAATTTTACTGCAAGAAATTCAGAGATTGCGTAAAGTTAATGAATATAGCGCTGATAATATAAGCAGTTTACGAGAAGAAAATGATCACTATAAAATGTCTTTAGAACTAAATCAAACAGAAAGTGGCGAGCTTAGAGACAAATTAATGAACTACGATAATGTTAATATTCAGTTAAAAACTTTGCAAGGATCGCATACAAGATTATTAGAAGAAAAGAAGAGACTTGAAAATGAGTTACTTGCGAAAGCCAGTGAACTCGAAAATGCACAACATTCTATGTTATTAGATAAAAGGGAGAGTGATGATTTAATAACCAGACTACAACGATCTGAAGGATCAAAAGATGATGAACTATATAAGATGAGTGAAGCTTATCATATAGCAAATAGTGAAAAACGAGCTGCTAAAAATGAATTAGAGGAAAAGAATAGATACATAGAAAGTATATTACAAACTGTTAATAGTTTGAAGCATCAAAATGCTGAGTTGTTACAAAAATGCAACGACGCGGAAGAACTAGAACAAAACTTAATATCTTTAAAGAAAGCTTATAGTGAATTGGCAACAGAAATGAATACGTTACAAAATGATTTTGACATAAAGACAGACGAATACACTCAATTATATAATACTTTAGAAAGCAAAATTGAAGAGAACCGAGACTTGTTCGAAAGGGTAAGACTTTTAGAGCGGAGCCAAGAAATGGCCACAAATGATATAAAAGCTTTGCAAGATGAGAAATATTCGATTCAAGCCAAAGCTAATGTAATAGAACAGGAAAGCGCGGTACTGATAAGCAAAATTAAACATTATGAAAATTTAGAGTTAGAATTTGATAAACTAAAAAGAGCTCACGATGAAATGAGGGTTGAAAAAGAAACTTTACAAAGCGAACTCAACATGCAGTTGGCTGACTTGAGAAGGATGGAACAAGAAAATTGTGAATTACACAGTCATAGTCAAACATTATTAAGTCATAGTGAAGACTTGGAAAATGCTTTGATAGGGGCTAGAACTGAGGTGAAGGTCATTTGAATTTGATGTCATACTGTATAATGAAAAGTATATATTTTATTGAATAATAATGTTTTTTCAGCTGATCCGAAAGTCCAGTTATACAGTTAATTCTTATAAAGATATTATGGCAGAAATCGAAGCCATGAAAAACGAAAAAGTTTCGAATCAGATAAAGATACGGGATCTTCGTGATAGATTGGAGGAATCTGTATGTATTGGGAAGTTAATACAATTATATGTAGTAACACTTTTGTACAAATAATTTTAATCAAATTGTCTATTGAGAGGCAGATCTATTTCGTCTTTAAACAAAGAAATTACTCTTTACTTTAAAAACAACGAAAACATTATATTAAAAGGCATTTCAAAATTATCCAGAATTTATCATAATTTAAGCTTTAACTATATGCACTTACATATATTTTTTAGATTGTAGAGCAAGAACTTGAAGACACTATACCGTCACACTATTTTGGTATGAATAATGTATGATGTTATTATTCTGTATCATCCATATTCATTTTTTATTTGACCTTTTTATCATAGGGAAAAAACAAAAAATAAATAAATATAAAGTAACTATTAACTGTATGTCACCTGATACTGTTTTTGTTTAAGGAAAACATTATTTCTAAATTATCCGAAGACATTCTCGCACGAGACGACAAAATAGCAACTTTACAAAACCACATTAATAACTTGGAAGAGGAAGTCAGAAGGCTCCACGCCGGCTTGTCTGAAGCTATCGATACTGGTGAACAAATGAACGATTTTAGTTTCCAGAAAATTGATTCCTTGAGAAATATGGAGGCCCATCGTGAGTATATTGCATTATTATAACATAAAACTAATTATATCAGTTTTGGTTTTACTAGTTACCACACCTTAATTACACTTTTCAAGTTCCGAATATACTGGTAACTCTTTAGCATTTACCTTCACTAATTATGTTTTATGTTCAGACTCCAAGGCAACGCATAACATGAAAATGGAACTAGCAAAACTGCAACAAGAGAACTCCATGCTTTCTGAACAATTATCTGTGACTAGAATAAAGTCAGAGGAGTGTTCCCGAGAGGAACATAAATATGTGTCAAAAATAATGCAATTACAAAATGAGAAAGAAATTATTGTCACAGATATTAAGCAATTGGAGCTGACAAGCGTTGGCGACAGTGCCTTAGCGCCAAATAACTGTGATGTTGAAGACATCTTAGCGTCCCTCGATAGAATCAGGAGATGTCTAGATGCCAGATGCCAGACATTGCTACAAGTTCAAACATCTTCTCAATTGCTTTTGAGTAAAGCAGATGAAGCGAAAAAAATAGTTGAAAGAGAAAAACAAAAAATTATATCTGAAAAAGAAGAAGCAATAAAAGATAAGCAAAACATGGAACAACAATTATACGATCTTAAAGATAAGTTAGAAAAGCAAATTGCTAACGACAGAGAAGTTATTATTGACCTAGAAGCAACTATGCAAAATCAAAAACTAGTTTATGACAGTTGTATTCAATCAAGAACGGCTTACATTTCTAAATTGGAAGAAGAACTAGAAAATCTTAAGGATGTTTACCAAAAATCTTTTGAAAAAATTAATGACTTACAAGAGAAGCTACAAAATATGAGTGAAGACAAGAACAATTTAATAAAAACAATGAATAATGTTAGAGCAGATCTGGAAGCAAAATCTCAAGAAGTGAATGAATTGCAAAAAGAATTTGAGGCATTGAAGAACAAGCCTAGCCGCAATATGGGAGTTCAGGCTCAGACCTCTGACGATCACCGAAATATGGGAACTCAGATAGATAAAGATTATTTTATTGATGAAGACAAAAAGTTTTACGTTGATTCAGGTGTAATGATGAATGAAACAAAAGATCAGTATGTTGATCAAATGGATAGTTTACATCTGATGTCACTTCGATCACCTTTAGATAAAAAACAAAAAGAACCTGAAGGCATAACCCAAGCACAGCATTTAATTAATGAAGTACAAGTATTAGCCGCAAATGTAGAACCAACATTTGAAGTATTTAAAAGCAGTTACATAGATTATAAAATGAAACGTTTACGCCCAGGAAAATTACAACAACTATCTTTACCCCGTATTTCGACTACTAGAGAAAAATCAACTCAGGCTCATAGATCGGGCAAAAGATATTCAAATGCGAAAACGCAAAGCAATAATTTGATAGATATTTATAATCGGCAGTCTATGCATACCAATTCTTCAAAAGGTAATGAGGAGTCGGAAAATAATGTTGGTGACAAAAATCCAGGTCAGAGTCAAGGAAAGTCAACTGGAACTGGGTACCCCACAAGAGAAAGTTATGAAACGGATAGTAATATCAAACGAAAATATAAAGATGCTAAAACGTTCGCTGGATCTTCCTCAGATAAATCAACAGATAAGGATTTATTTGTTATATACAACGATAGCGAAAGTAGCTATAATAACAATCCTGAAAATAATACCAATAATCCCAAAAATAAAGGTAAAAATAAAGGGGCATGGTCAGGCAAGGGGCATTCAGAAATAGTAGTCGAAGCGGTAACAGTACACCCTACAAAAAAAGAGAAAAGCATGGATACAAATCCTAAACATCAAATTGACCAAGATTCTTATATTTTCCGAGATATAGATGAAACCGCTGAGGATGATAGCGTAAAACACAAACTTAAAATTAATTTACCTCGAGTTGGAATAGAAAGTCCATCTGTAATTACGTCTTCAGACGGTGACAAAAAATCGTTAGACTCCTATACTCTTGCGATTTATTCCTCACCAAAAAGACTTTCAGATTCAGATATAAAAATTAGTGATGATGTGGATGGCAAAAAAATTAGGCTTGGGACTCCTTCATTACCAACAATGTCTAATGATGATAATCAATTCTTGGACTCTTATAACTCATTAGGAGTAGGCTCAGAATTTGATACTGTAAGACCAGGATTGATGAAAACAAAAGCCATTGAAACTGACAGTGGAACATCTAAACAAAAACATTCTCAAGTATTGAGGAAAAATACCAAAACATCAAATCCTTTTGAGAGTGAATCTCACCACAAACTTTCTAGAGTCGGGGCTGATGTTCTTCTACTGAAATCTGCAGAAAGGAAAAAGTCCCCTGAAAAAAGAGCAAGGCAAAACTTTGGACTAGAATATATTTTGGACACCGTTCAAGGTGAAGTAGACCCTGATGTTGTGAACTACTACGCAAATAAAGACATACGAAAAACTAGAAGTGACGAGAGATTTAATTTGGTAAAAATAAGAGAAAAATCTGATTCAAGTCCTTCGAGGCTCAGCGAGCTTAAGATGTCATCTACGGAATATAAAACTATTTCGACAGTCAGCAAATACAGTGACAAAAGTCAACCAAAATCCTATGCTGAACGCAGCATAATGGCAAAGTTGGATATAAATAAAGATTATGAAAATAAAATAACATCTTTGACGAAGGCATTGGAAAATATTGAAAAGGATTATAAGAAAAAAATTGAAGCTATAAAAGTACAATACGATAGTAATATCAAAAGCATAATTAATGAACATAATCAAGGCGTAAAAAGCATACAAAGTTTACATGAAGAAACACTGCAGGATATAATTAAACTGCACGAAAATGAAGTCGAAAACCTTAGAACTATGAGCATTGAAGCCTTAAGGAAGGCTGAAAAGTTGGAAAAAGAAAACCGAGCTTTAAAAACCAAGGCTCTTGATACAGTCACCGCATGTCTGGATGAGGTTTGTTACATTTTCGTTTTAGTTTACGCTAGATGTGTACTTAACTTGTATAGTCATCTTCATTATAATTCATTTTGCTATTAAATTTATTGCGAAGGAGCCTATTAAAATGCCGCCACAAGAGCCCAAAAAGCGAAAGAAATGTCGAGAGGAGACCAAGATGCTGACGAAGACCAGGGTGGAGGCGATCAACGTGAGACCGAAGATGCGATCAAACGGGCCTTGTACTTGCTCCCTAGACGTAAACGTATCGGACACTATCCGCAACATATTCGAACAAGTTGACGTAGAGCAGCGAAAGATGGCCGAACACACCTACATGAAGTACATAGCCAACAAGATCGTAAACGGAAACGTTGAAGTAAGATTAACTTAAGTTGTAGTTGTCATTCACACAGTTGACATGCACTAAGGAATTTAATCCTTGAGTTGCGGGGTTTCATGAACTGATGTAACTGAAATAATCACATGCATATGACACCCAGCCTCGAAACTAGAGTTCGTGAGCCACTCATGCTCATCCTACGTCGGGATCCAACCCACGACATGTCGCTCACAGTAGGTTTGGCGCGGTTACCTATGCAAACTACTTTGTAGGCTCTACTTAATATCCATAGTGACTTCTTCGACCATTTTTATTGCGTTTTTTTGGCTTTCGCCAAGTTATCAAATATAATGTAATCAATATTGTCATGAAATTGCATATGCTACATAAGTTTTTTAAAAAATTTACCCACATAGAGATCATAACACTACATCCAAACAACCTTTCTTCTTTTGGATGAAATGAAATCGAATTTTTTTTTTTATTGTTTTCGCGGCAATCTTTAGAATTTGTGTACCACTACATTCAGGGACCTATAAAGGTTGATGGTCTTCAGGCATTGGACGCACAAGAGTTGTCTTTCCTTCACCTAAAAGTCTGTCGCACTTGGAAAACGAAACTGTCGAAAGAGGAGGCGTTTCAGAAGAGAATAGATTCTTTTGAAAGCGAGCTGATGACTAAACAAAGAAATGCTCAACAACACAGTGAGTTTATTCTGTCACATGTTCATTATTTTTTTCATAAAATCACTTAATCCGAAAAACGTCATTACAATTAAAAATTACTGACAAAATTTAAACGTAATATTTTTTTTATACTACAAAATAGGTGCTGTTACGAAATGAGTTCAATGATGGTCTCTAGTTAAAAATGTACTCGATTAACGCTAATGTGCATCACCACGTTTTCAATACCTATATTTATTATTTGTTTAATGCTTAAAACAATAGTAGCGGAACTAGACCGCAAGGTAGCAGAAGAAAGGCGTCGGTTACAAGAGGTGCGGGAAGCGGTATGCAGGAGTAGTTCACCCGGGTCCAGAGGCTGCAGTCCTGTCGCCGGGCAATACTCCCACCCGCCAGGCCCGACCAACACTGCCGCTGAGAAAGACCTTGCGTATGTTAGCGTCCCTATTGACAAATTTCTTATACAAAATGTAAGCTTGGTTGTAAGTTTCAACAGGTTGATAGAAGAAAGGAATTATTGCATGCTGATAGAGAATTTTCTCAAAATTTACTCCCAAATGAAGAAAGCATTTGATTGGTTCGTTTGAATCTCAAAAGACGAACAAATGTCTGAAAATGCTAGCTGTTTTATATACAAGTGACTCTGTTTTGAATTCTTAAGATATTTGGGGTACTTTAGATTGTGTACCCAATGATTGCATTATTTTCTTTGTAAACCAGGTGTGGCTGCACCATCCAGGGCTTCAATATGGAAGCGAGCAGCCGACAGTCTGCTGGGGACCTAGCCCCAAAGCAGAACAACCTCGAGCCGCGC
The DNA here is from genome assembly GCF_003590095.1 of Trichoplusia ni. Taxonomy (NCBI): domain Eukaryota; kingdom Metazoa; phylum Arthropoda; class Insecta; order Lepidoptera; family Noctuidae; genus Trichoplusia; species Trichoplusia ni. Next base: position 4,242,579 of record NC_039492.1, read on the forward strand.
ACCCCGCGCCTGCGCAAAGAAAACATCCGGGTTTGGACACTGCTCAATATATTTCCTAAATATACTAGAAAAAGTCGCTAAACTTACTTGCGGGTGATTCGGGCTTCCCTTGAATACCCCGTTCTTCTTTCTTTGCGTAATTACATAATTAGTGTCCACTATTTTAAAGTAATACGTATCTAGAAAAAATATAGTACCTTCTTTGGGAAAACTAATGTGTTTATTTTTAGAGTTTATTTGTTTGTTTAGCCCTAAGTGGATAAAAAAATTGTTCCTAATATTTAAACATGGCACCACCTGGTTCTTATACTATTGTCTTTTTCTCCCTAAAATGTCGTATCTATTTTCCCCACATAACTATTTATAGTTGTCAGTGTGCTTCAACAAAGCAAGGAAAAAAATGTATTGTATTAAATTCCAGGCGGACCTGGCAAGGCTGGACGTCGAAGAACGGCGGGAAAGGAAATCCTACAACGATGAGCCCCCAACCAGGTTACGCAGGTCGGGAGACCGACAACTGCCTCGCGCCAATAAAAAGTGAAACACATAAAAATAGAATTCGACATTCTGCACACAACCTGTGACAGTACAGAATGCCGAATTCTCAACAAACACAAGGACTTGACGAAAGACCGGAATAGCTTTATCCTTCGGAAGGATCCGTCACATTTTGTAAGGACACTGCACTGGAAAAACTAAAATGCTATCGAAACGACATGATGATAAATCCTCATCTCGAATGTTCTTTTGAACTAGAAAACATTTGTATTTACATACACGGCGTCGGTGTGCTGCTGTGAATGTTTTGTAACAAAATTTGTGAAGGGTTATTTATTTTTATATGTTTTTTATTTATATAATTTATTACATATTTATTCAACTTACGCGGGGGATACGGTACAAATTTTTAGTAATAAAATATAAAATGATATAAGTATTTTATTTCTTCTTAAAGTACGACAAACGTACGTAACACTTGTGGAGACACTGAAAATGCCAATTAGGATCTTCCAAGATGATCTATCATAAAACTAGTGTAATCTCAGGTCAATGCTTAAATCAAAAGGCATCATTAATTTTATATAATAAATAGAATTCAACTAGGTTACACTTAAAGCAGTTTTCCTTAAACATTATTTTGTTGAACTGTAAATAAAATAGGTTTTTCCTTGTATCAACGGTAAGTTGGATCAAATGTTGGATTATTGAAGTTGGCTGTTGGTGGTTCGTAAAGGATGTTCGGCGATACATCGAATCCGTCGGCTTCGGCGGCAGCTCGAAACTTCTCGTATTCTCTCTTATCGTGTAGGTCGGCTAGGATCTTCCAGATGATGACGGTTAATATTCCGATTAGCAACACTACGCCTATTGCTGATCCCGCAGCAACTGTAACATACGACGAAAATCTTAAAGTAAGTTCGCAGTTAGACGTTATTATTTTGGAACTACTTTGTTGTTGTTTAAAATGTATAGTAAAAGGTTTTATTTTTATACTGAAGTAAACCGGAGGCAAGGCACCAGGTTTCGCCAGAATTAATTTTATTAACCAAAGTTATGGATGTTGAACCTAGGGAAGAAAAAACGAATGTCTGCAAAGATTAAGAAAGCGCAGAGCGAGCGCAGTGAAATATAATGTTGATGTTGTAATCAAGAGACTTCTTAGTTTCGTTTGATGAGAAATATTTTGATAGGGAAATAGGCTTTGAGTATAGTCGGTATTTTTTTTTTGTGCTTTGGTGTTTTTCTCGTTATAAATATTGGCTCATAACATCTTATTGGAAAGTTGAAATTTTCAGACAAACTCAAACGGTTGCTTAAAGTTCTAAATAAATTACTTAACAAAAAGTACTTACTCCATAAATTAGCCTCAGGGGGCGTCTGAAGTTCCTTCTGGATCACAAGATTCAATTGATGATCCTCATAATGGTACTTAAACACCAAGTAGGTTCCATTTGAAATTTCCTTTTTGCACCACTTGGCCATGTACCATTTAGCATAATTAATTTCAGTTTTATTGACCAAGAACACATTGATGTTTCCATCATTTTCATGAACACAAAGCGTTTTGTTATCCATGTGCTCGTGATAACAGTAAGCGTGTTCTTCTAACTGTTTGCAGCGTTTTTCAGCACAGTCCTCGCAGAAGTCGCAGAACACACCGGAGTATGTTTCATTTTTGCCACTTATTTGATTACAAATGCATTTTCCACAGTGACATGCTCCATTCCCGGAACAAATCTAAAAGAAGGAGAGAGAAATCTTAGAAAATTATTGTTCAACATTTATCAATATTCAAAGTTCAAACTCAGTTTTATTTGAAATGAATCAATACCTCTGTTCAATTGTTTTTTGTGTAATTTCCTCTTCTAAAATTAAATATTATACTGAATACAAATAACAAATGACAGGTAAATGTAACATCGAATTTACATCAGCATGTATTTACATACATACGGAAAAAACATGTTTGTGTGGCAAGACAATTATTTTTGTCAGTTTTATCTCAGTTGGGACTTCACTAATAAAAAAATGTAACGGATTGTATATCCTTAAATCAAATCAAATACCTCTTTAGAATAAGGAGCCATGCAGTGTTTTTTTTCTAGTGGACAGCTGCAGTCGCTGCCAGTCCACTGACTGATGCAATTGCACTGACCGCGGTAGCACTTGCCCTTATTGAAACAAAGGAGCTGATTTGGTTTGGGGCACGAGTTATCATCAAATTCACAGAAGTCACCGGAAAACCCACTTGTACAATTTCCACATTTGCCACACCTGAAATAAATATTAATTATGCGGTCGAATTCAGCAACCTCCTTTTTTAGAAGTCTGTTCAAATACAATGCGAAAGTTTTACAAATCCGTCGACGACGATTAAGATAATAGCTTAGAGACAATTTTAAAGAAAACTGAGCAGAGCGTAGACGTGTTTTGCACCCCTTCCCACTCCATCATCTAACCTGTTCATTCCTTACAAGAACAAGCTTTATTTTTTTTTCTATTTATATGGGTTTTAAGACGTTCAATTGCTTCCCTGGAATACACCGAGCTTTTAATTCCTGGGTGGTTTTCATTAGTTATCATTGTCGGCTTGAGTAACAGGGTGGCCCCATTTAAAGTGACTAGTTTTTTTTTACCATTTACAAGAGACTCACCTGCATGCTCCTCTTCCACTGCACAGTTTCACGTCGTTCTTGTCTAACTTACATTTATCTAAATCTTTTTGATCCGTTGATGAGCCAGTACATTGGCAGTCGTCACCGTAGCTAAAACAAAAGTTTAACTTAATAATATATTTTCACGTATAGAATTGTCATTAAAATCTTTGCTGATTGTTGTTTTATTCAAATGATTAATGTTTTTGTCTTCTTGAAAAAAAAAGCTCCTGTAAAAAACTCAGAATTTATCACAAACTCTTACTGTTAAATAGTTATCATTATCATCGTTATTACCTTCCCGGTCGACATTTACAAATTCCACATTGATATTCACCGCTGTTATGGCACTTAGGACTTAGGCCCGAATTAACCTTCTCACATGGACATTCACAATCTATGTCCAATTCAATGGTTACTCTCTCGCCAAGGCCAACAGTTGCTACATAAACAGTATGTTTATATACTTTGTTTGGTGGGCATGATTTGACAGTTAGAGTAGCTGGTATCGTCACTTGCGGCTCAGTTTTACTACTCCCGCAGTTTCGGGTTGGTCTCGATATGCAATCTTGGTCCACATCTATTTGAATAAATGGCGGTACTTTATAATCTATTTGAACAGTTGTTGTTGCTTCCTAAAACATTAAATTAGTTATGTCTATTACAGCAACTTCTAAATATATTTCTATGCTACATAAGTTTATGAATTCTCTTACATCGTAAGCTTGTTTTATTATACTTATAACGTGAAATTTTTCTTTCAGCAGTGCAAAACGTGATCCCAATATCTGTGATGACAACGCCGTATATTCCTTTAACACATTATTTGTGGCTGCAAATATGATTCTAAAGTTCCTCTCTTTTGCTACTTTATTAATTTGGCTAACAGACGGGTAGTCCAGCTGTAACTCCATGGTATACTTGTTGTTGTCGAGGTGGCATTTCATATCATTTGGTTTGAGGGCGCCAACCATTTTGCCGTCACCAGCACTGTGGTATGTTGAATCAGTACATAACACTATTATCTTTCTGGCGTCTGATCTCCATCCGATTTCCTCATTACATGTCATTGCTTGCATAAGAGCGTCTAATCCAGCTTCTGGATCGTCGTAGTTTGATCCAAATGTAACATCAGCGACAACTTTTTCAAATAATTGTGTATTATTCGTAAGCGAAACGAGATTTTGAAAAGCATGACTGCTTTCGTTTCTGAAACAGGAAGCAAATCAAAACATTTGGACGAAATTACTAAGTAAAGGTTAACCGAGTGGTTGAGGTCATTACGCCAAATCGGCTTGTACTCGGCTTAGAAAAAGCGTTTATGTGGTTTACGAACGCTTGTCCTGAATCTGGGTGTCTTTCTAGGTTGTCTTTCAATGTTCGTGAAAACTCCGTGACACAAGAATTAATGCGGGAGTTGTTCTTTTTTATATTAAATAAAAAACCTTCGTGTAGTTAATAGTTTAAGATTGTCACTTAAAAAAAAGTATCAAGAATGCTTACCGATTACGATTATGATCATAAAATGGGAAAGCAGCTTTTTCTATGAAGCTTCCAACACCAATCCTGACATTGTTTGTATAATTTGATAAGTATCGATGTAACTTTTTCGCTTGGTCTTTTAAATCTTTCACTTTGCTTTTCATCGTGAAAGAAATATCCATCAGATAGTAAACATCTAAAGGAAAGTCTACAGCTGGTAAATATGACATGTTGAAGGGTAGAGGGACTCCAGGCCTCGCCTTCATTTTTATATATTGAGGTCTGAACTGAACGTTCATCCCATTAATCTTTTTCTCGAAGCCATAGTCTTGAGTTACATTTATGAAATGCTCTGGGTTATACATGGAATTTTCCTTGCACCATGTTTGTGAACCGTTTAATGATTTCAAAGAGCGACATCTACGATCTATGATTTTATCCTGAAACAAAATATGAGATGGCAAATATTAATACAAACAGTAACTACTTGAAAGCAAATAATATCAAGAATTTTATGGTATACTTTACCTCACTACACCACACGCAAGTATCGTAAGGATAGCTGATACACTCTCCACAAGTACCAAAATTACAATTATCGACTTCACTGTTAACATAATTAAGATAAAATAAAAGCAATAAAACGAATATTTTCATTTTGAAAGAACGTTTGACATTGGCACCGAGACCTACAGTTGCTTGGTAGAACTTTTAAACAATAATCCGTCAACATGGGCTGTATCTGCTACAGTTATTAAACAGGGAAATACATATTTAATTATTTCTACAAACCACAGACGAGGAAACTCGTACATCTAAAGCTGTGTATACAACACTGGTGATACTTTACTGTTCTTATGTAAATAGATGCACGTACAGAAACAGGCAATACACAGACCATAATACTTGAATGTGTACAAGAACATCAAAAGAAATTTCCGCTGACTTACTCTATCCCCGAATCGAACGTTTAAAGGGACAATATCGACGTATTTAAAATGATTTAGTTTTGATGACGTGAACATTGATCTTATGTTTCGCTTTTCCATGTTTTTTCTTAAAACCATGTTGCCACTTTGCCATTGACGTGATGACTATGCCCATTGTTGGCTTCAGTTGTATGAAAGGCAATCGTTAGATGAATAATGTTGTGGCTCCTGCCCAACTGATTCCCTACCTGTTTTCTCAGTCTTTCCTTTAGCTACAATTCCAATATTACACTGTCCATTATTAACGACTGTCTATTTCATACCATAGGAAAACACTAGTACACATTACAGAAGAAAAACTTTGTGTCGCAGATTCACACAGCCACAAGCGATAGAACAGTTTTGAAATAAATTGTTTTTTTAAACGACTTCCGCACTAAAGAATTATACCTGTATCGCAGGGGTTTCGCAAATATTCACATGCACAAAGACATTCAGACTCAAGACAAGCATTTGTTGATAACACGGACAAGGGACAACCACTCTACTTTGCTCGAACAGTCATTTTAACAAATTAAATTATGTATAACATTATCACTCTTGTGTATTTAGCCTTACAACTTTGACATCATCGTAACTCATTTTTAGTCCAGGATTTATTTTTAGTCTCGTCACTCAGTTGTGAAATCATGTTTGCCAGATCGATATTGTTATGTGTTGTTATAAGTTTGCAGACCTGTTTCATATTAAGCTTTAATTCTTGTCAATCGAAAACGTGTCAAGGATGCATCCAGGATCCTAGTGTGTGCGTTTGGTGCGCAGCGGTAATTAAAATTTTGTTATAAAAATTGTTAAGGAAAGTACTTAATAACATAAAATATGAAGTGGTTAGATCAATCAACACAATTAATAACAAAATTTTGTATTCTATCCTAAGAGATATCATAATTGTGAAGTTGTTTTTTTTTTTGTTACGTTTGCAAACAATTAGTAAGAGTAAGGTTTTATTATATTAGAATGCAACGTTATAAAGAAGTAAAAAATTGAAATTGCTGTTATTATTTCCTGAAGATGATCTAATTTTAAAAATATTCGTGGTTTTGTATAGCAACTCAAACATAACTTGCACAAAAGGGTTGCAGCCCAAAACGTATGTGAAAATGTTGCTTAACTGAAAAATATCTTATCCTAACGAATAATAATAATATTTTTTTTAATTTTAGAATGAGTATAATGGGACTCGATGCATATCACGGAATAATGTCAGCAAAAATTGGTGTCCAACAGGTTTGGAAGACCCAGGACATGTTGTTGAGGCACCAGAAAATCAAGAATTTAACTCCAGTTCAGATCACGTAATTCAAATCAAACCTCAAAAATACAAGTTAAAAGTTCGGGCGGGAAAAATCCAAAATATCACTTTTTCTTTCCAACCTGCCCAAGATTATCCGGTCGATCTATATTTTCTGTTCGATGCATCAAAAACCATGTCTTCGGTACAAACTGCAATTGCAACACAGAGTGAAAAAATATATTTCGCAATGAAAAATATGACTAGTAATGTGCATTTGGGATTGGGGACGTTTATTGATAAGAGAGTTCTACCGATGGTGCAGTAAGTAGAGCTTCATTTCTTATTTAGCCTGTTGGAAATATTAAATACGTATATTTATAACGTGGATTCGTTCTTACCGAACTGGTCACTGGCGGCTCATGAAAGAGACAAGAAGTTGGGATGCCTTTGCCCAGCGGGAGATTGCAGGCTATTAGTTGGATAAAATAATAATCATAGGGTCCATCTAGGAAGTGGCGAAACACTACCAGCCACTTTGTTATTTTAATTGCTTTCCTTTAAAGTTGTCCCGTGGAAGTATAAATAATATTAATACTTTATTACGTGTAAATCCACTTTTGAGCTCGCTTTTTTTATTGAAATAACATACCTATTCTAATTATAAATTTTGTTAAAGTCATAACAAAAGCTTTCCGTTATTATAGATACAGATCATTCAATACATCGTACTCATTTCGACATCACCTAAAACTAAGCGATGACTTCAAGTCATTTCGAGAATTGGTATCCCACTTGCCCCTCGGGCAGAACAGAGATATTCAGGAAGGTGGGTTCGATGCTCTGGCACAGGTGATGGCCTGCAAGGACATTATCGGATGGAGAAACGAGTCCAGAAAAATAATATTATTCCTAACTGACGGACCATACCATGCCGCTGGAGATGGCAAATCTGCCGGACTCTTTCAACCATACGACGGTCGATGCTATACCGAAAACAATTCTTACACAAAGGAACAAGTCATGGACTACCCTTCAGTAGGCATCATAGACCAACTCGTAAGAGAACGTGATATTATCGTAATGTTCTTTATTGAAAAGGAATTTGAGCTCCTCTATTCCGAATTAAGCAAAGTAATAAGTGGATCAAAACTTTCTATCTACAACAAAAACAAGGTGGATTCGATGGAGAATTCTCCGATTGTAGAAAAATTAAAAAATATTTATGAGGTAAGTTCTTAAGTGGCTATAATTTAAAAAGGTTCCAGTCGTTTGGTAAAAGTATTGTACTATCTTAATTTTCACTTTTGTTCGTTACAGAAAGTTTCAACGAAAATCAAACTGAAGGTTAACGTTAGGTCTGGGCAGAAGAAAAATATTGAAATATTGTTTAATCCAGACTGCACCCAAGATACAGCAGGAGCCGAATGTGACGTGGAAATGGGGAAAGAGCTGCAGATAAATGGAACTGTGAAGGTCACAGAATACATAAACAACAATGTTCTTATAGATGTTGCTGTCGAAGGTATTAGCGAGAAATTAACGCTGGATATTGACGTTATTAACAGCTGTGGATGTGAAGCTCATGTTGAGGAAAAGTCTGATTTCTGTCACGGAGAGAGACGGTTCTGTGGGGAGTGTAGCTGCAGCAGCAGAAGGTACTGTGTGTGTTCCAATCTTCAAAGCGCCTCTTCTAAAGAAACCAACGCCTTTGACTGAGTGGTATTTCAACAATTGTCCCTTTACCTGTTTATTTCGTTAGCCTTGAAAGGAGCACCAATTTATGACAATGACAGGAATAATAAATGACAATACAAGTATAAGTGGCTAAACAAAACAAAATTTAATAAATTAATCTAGTGGTATAGAAAAGTAACTTGGCCATAAAGACAGATTCGAAAGCCAACATTTATTTGCTTAACCCTTACCGGTTACTGTTGGGCTCCCCTTTCCACACGTAGGCTCCAATTCGGCCCATTGTGCGTCTGCTTAACCCTTATGGTAAACCTCGATTATTGGTTATAGGTACGGTAAGAATTGCATTTGCGTGAAAAGCGAAGCAAACAGCTTTAATGACACTTCAACTTGCACTGCTAAGGGTGATAAAAATATCTGTAGCGGACGTGGATCATGTACCTGTGGTACTTGCTCTTGTGCAGAAAGGTAAGTTTTAAACAATATCAAAATTAGCCTTTTAAAATTTAGAATAAAATTGATAAAAAAAAATATATGAATACTAGACAACTGATAAACATACTTTTACAACTCTAATGTACGTAATATACATAAATTTGATCCAGACTTGAAAAAGCTCAACACACCAACATTTGTCCTGGGTGGGAACCCACGACCTCCGGTTTAGCAGTCACAGTCACTAACCACTAGACCAACAAACCAGTCAATGAATAGTAGATAGTATGAAAATTCTGAAGCATTTTTGAAGGTCAAAACTAAATGACATAATAAAGTGCTTAGACAAATAACGACTTAAAAAACTACCTCGATCATATAAGATCTTTACACTTGTAACAATCAGTAAATGAATATGAAATATATGCTTTATTTCCAGGTACGAAGGTCAATTTTGCGAATGGAACATGGACAGCTGCCCAAGAGGTTCAAACCAGATGCTTTGTAGCGGTCATGGTACATGCAAATTTGGAAAATGCAACTGTAACGACGAATGGTCTGGTGACGCCTGCGATTGTTACAATTTGGACACCGACTGCAAGGGAGACGATGGAAAAGTTAGTAGCCGCTTTAGATCAAATAACTTTCCTTCTCTCCTCTAGATCAGAGGTTCTTATATTTTTATTCGACCAAATGCATGTGGTCTGTGGATGCTATATTGTTCGCGCACGTTCAAGTTGAAGATAGATCTCGATGGCGTGCAATAGGGCGTGCGATGTTCAGTAGCAGACGACTATACGACTATAGGCTGATGATGATGATGACGTTCAAATCAACACATGAGGTTTGTGAGGAGCATGATGGTGAGAACATACAGTTTAACACCTCCGATCTCGTTCTTATTTCCGTGCCGATGATGCTAACGAACATATATATGTGTATGGGCCATGTAGCCTGAAAATAAAATAAATTGAATTGAATAACAAGGAAAAATAAAAATAAACTGTTCGCAAATCGGTTTTATTACTAGCTACGGTGCTAAAGACAGGCTCACATACTCACATACCCATACTTTATATAGCGGGGGTTCAAAAACGTTTTGGAGTTTTTTTCCCGAATGCGACGACAGTTGTTCCTACAAGTGCTTAAACGTAGTATTTTAAGTGCTTACAGCTTTTATTTTTTTTAACTTTACCCAACAAATGACTCAGTTAAGGATAATTTAAGTCACTACTATTCATTTCACATGATATCACATTGCCTATTTAAATAGTGAACTTCGGAACCTTCGGAGCCAAACGGTGTTAGTTGTTTATGTTTAGGTAATTGTTTTTCCTTATGGTGTACAATAAAGAGTATTCTATCTATCTATCTAAACCTATAGCTAGTATTAAATAAATAATCATGAATCTGTCTCAAGAAAGTTATTATGATAACAAAGATTCTATAGGAACTGTATAATAATATAATAACGAATTGCGAAAGGTGTATTTATTTCACCGGCCATAGTGGCCATTCACAATATTAAACAAACATAAAAAAATAATGATTGTCGTATTGTTTTCTAAAATATCAAAGCTTCTCAACTGTTTAAACAAAAACATCAGACAATAGCATTTACCTTCCTCATTATAAATAGGATATGAAGAAAAAAAACAGTTTCCAATATTGACACGGGATGGCGTTACTGTTGCAAAAAGTTTTAAATCATCATTGCTTTGCCTGTTACTCCTAGTAATTTACGTAGTTATTTGAACGCGGTTAATTGAATTCAATTTTATTCTTTGATGCATAATGGTATATGTTCTACACTAAAAATGATTAAATTAAATATGAGAAATAAATGCCTAATATCGAAATTTCGATAAATTACCTGAAAGATGCCTGCATCACGACATCAAAGTTTTCACAGTGCGTTGATTTAGAACACAGTGACTTGGTCCTGAGAATGGGGAGTCCGTTTCTACACAGTAGAGTACATCAGGGCGGGTGTACACAGACACCGCCCACCTCGAGATGCACAATACGCTTTAGGGGGGGGCTATTGTGTGCAATCTTACCTGATCTTCACATACCAGTAGGTATCTTTTACCTGTATGTGACTCAAACATGACTCGTGCAACGCTCAAAGGGCCGACACGCCCGCGTTGCATGTTATCCACGCATCGCGTATGCTGTCAAACACGATTCTCTGAATCAATGAGGGGTCTGCCTCTCAACACCACTGATGTAGAACACTTGACTCCCTTTTTGCATCTTTAACTTTTCCCAATCTACGTCACGTCAAATTATGTCTTAGTTACTGCTTTTTACTATTTTCTAGAGTCTTGAATAATGAACTAATGTGTGAATAGACTAAGCACAAAGTGTTTAAGCGATAACATAGACTAATTGCACTTTTTTAATACACTATTAAAAGGTAGATCGCACAAATTATAAGATTAAAAAGCTGCATTTTCATGTTTTGTCTTACAGACTTGCAACAATCTTGGCCATTGCGTATGCGGTGTGTGCAAATGCGACCCGCCCGCGCAATGGGACGCTCGCACTCATCAAGACAAAACCTGCAAAGTGTTGCCATGTGACGATTGCCACAAACTACAATGTAGGAAGCTGGAGAAATGCGCAAAATGTCAGCGTAACAACGGAGACTGCTTCATGTGCAGTGATCGAATCAAAGCAGAGGTCTTGGAGATCATGCCCGAAGAGTACTTGAATAGCAACGAGACGTGGAATCAGTGTGACAACGTGCAGACTGAGGTCGGTTGTTACACGAAATTCGTATACCGTTACAATGACGACGATTACACTGTGGAGTTGGTTGTTACGCACGAAAAGGACTGCGGTAAAACGTATTTTAGTAAGTATTGTCATTATAACGTCACCCTACTTAGTTTTTTACGTTATTTAGATTTTTCGGACACTTGGCCTTTGTGGCAACTTGTCTAGGCACCGATCTAGAGTGAAACCAATTAATTAGAGATTACGTTACATGTTGAAATGGCAGTAAAGTTTTTATGTTTTCAAAACTGCACTCTAGAAAGCTTTGTTGTTATCAGGCTTCCAAATCCGATTTACACAACGGAAGTTTCAGAAACTTTTGAAATTTATTATTTAACTAGCTGACCCAGCAAACGTTGTTTTGCCTAATGAATTCTTTCTAGTTGTATGTATTTTTTAATGCCACATTATAAAAAATAAAAACAAAAAATTTCGTCCAAAAACTAAAATATATTTTTTTAGTGTGAGCAACCCTTAGCACTTAGGGTTATGAAAAATAGATGTTGGTTGATTCTCAGACCTACTGAATACGCATAAAAAATTTGGTAAAAATCGGTTAAGCCGTTTCGGAGGAGTACGGTAACTAACATCGTGACACGGGAATTTTATATATTAGAAGAAAGATGTTCATTTACATTAGACTTATAACAATATAATTGTAATAAAATTAAGTAGTAACATTTATACAAAACTACAACAAACAGTTGTCATTATTAACTAAATAATTACATAAAAACAATAATAAAAATAAGGCATCGAAAAAATCATCCGCTTCATTGCCGGCTGAGATTATACTGAGAACGTTGGCAGCATTGCCATATCAATTTACTAGGTACTATTAAGTAATCTGAATACTTTATTTTCCAGTGTTCGGCGGCATATTCCTGCTGACACTTCTGCTAGTAGGTGCCGGCACCCTGACAGCCTGGAAGCTGCTGGTGGACGCTCGCGACCGCCGCGAGTTCCTGCGCTTCCAACAACAGCACGCATTAGACTCCTCCAAGCCGCGCCTGAACGATCTCTACGAATCACCCTCCACCAGGATCAATAATCCTACGTATAGAAAGAGATCTGTTAATTTTAATTAAATAAATATTATATTATTGAATAGTACTGCTCTATGAGTCGTAAAGGTTTGTTGCTGTTATGTAAACAATGCCGATATTCGGAGGATCACTTTAAAAGCTCATCAATTATAACTTGTTAGTCACTATCCAAACATTTCAATTGTAAGTAAAATTACCTGACACCCTAACCCCAACACTTGCTTCACTACCCTTAACTTAAGCAACAATAACATTGTATCCTTTACGGTACCGAAATCAATAAAAAAATTGACTTTGTACAAAATGGATACGGGATGGCGACACTGTTGCCAAAAGGCTCAAACAAATATTGAGTTTCTAGATTCCCTGTAAGTTCAGTAACTTCAGCTTTATTTTAGAGACTGACTTTTACAGACTTTTTTCCAAAGAATTGTCTTCAAACTGTAGTTTCAAATTACAAAATCTCAAACGTTATTCAAATAAACAATCTCAACAAATTTTTTTTTCTACCTGCCCTTTCCTGCATCTCGTAATCAAAGTTATCGAGATGCATTGATTTAGATCACGTTTGTTAGCCCAGAAGATGGAGAGTCCGTTTCTACGCAGTGAAGTATTATCAGGTTAAAGTACCGTGGGTTCTTACATGGAACACATTCCACTTCGGTGGAGGTCGACCTTGTATCGTTATTAGGCACTGGTCGCCAATGAGGCGCAAAAGAGGCGACCGCAATATATTGTGATCCTACTCGTAAGATTCTTCGCATATGGGGACTTCGAGTTGCCTGTATGTGGACTATGATGTGACGGCCCATGCAATAATCGTGGCCGTTAATGCCCGAGTTGCATGTTTATTACGTTATCGTACGCTGCCAATCTTGACACCACTGACGTAGAAGATTTGACTCTCCTTTTGCATTGTGTAGTTTCTAGATGAGCATTTCGGAATGTTTTTACCCCTTATTATTTACTTGTTGTTATTTTGTTTTAGTTTTCGAAGATATATAGAAATATTAAGAATATATTTAAGGTAGCAATGATCCAAGAAAAGAAATTGCCACACAAAAATTGAAAATTGAAACAAAGATTGGTCACTAGTCAAAATCGTTGCAGCAACGTTATATCGTCACCAGGTATTAATCATCTGTGAAAATTCCACAAATAAGCTTTTTATAGATCCAGCCTTGTCATGCATAGAAAGTGTAACAGTGACAGTGTGCTTAAGTACCTAATATTATTCCGTTACCGTTTGGTTCCCTAGATTGTAAATACCGAATTACAAGATCGCCAACCAGCAGCAAGTGTAGTCGCAATTTTATGTGATGATGTGCCTTTGCCCAGCAATGGGGTCTTCAACTCCGAACCCAGCCAATAAAATACGCTTTTATGATTTAATTATCAATAAGGCTAAAATTACCTATTATTATTTCTCAACTTTTGCAAAATGTATTTACGAACGCAAATTATCATTCTTGGGCGTTAAACCACACCATATTTTGTGCACCTAACCAAAGCAAACGATATGAACGCAAACATTTTGAGCCTTGTACTAAAAGAAAACAGTTCTACGAACAATCACCATCGTCTTGTACTGCCTAATAGATAAACGTAATAGCCTCTTCAGAAAAAAAAAAACTATCAACAATAACATTTGCATCCCTCATTGTTATAGCAGATCGAAGAAAACAAAAGAGAATTTCCTCACTCGATAAAGGATGGCGTTACTATAGCTAAACACTCGAATAACTATTGTTGTCCTTGTCACTCTTGAGTAATTAACTCATTTACCTTGGAAGAGTCCTGAATCGCGACTTAAAAGTTTTCACAGTGCGTTGGTCCAAAAGTTAATGACTTGGCCATGTAAATAGGGAGTCCGTTTCTACACAGTAGAGTACTCCAAGGCGGGTGTACACTGATACCGCCTACTTGACAAGCACAATACGCTTTGGGGGAGGCTATTGTGTACAATGTAACCTGATCCTCACATACCAGGGCTATCCTTCACCTGTATGTGACTCAAGCATGACTGCTCGTGCAACGCTCACGGGGCCAACTCGCCCGCGTTGTATGTTGACTACGCATCGCGTATGCTGTCTATCACAATCAAGATTATTTTCAAGGGGTTCGCCTCTTAACCAAACTGATGTAGAACACTTGACTCCCTTTTTGCGCCTTGTATTTTTTTATAGTGCTATTTTTGACGAAAATTGAGTCCTGAAAGTACTACAACAACGGTCTAGTCTGTGTGACTACATAAGGGACTACAGGGTGAAAAAATAAGTTTCCCTTTGTATTGTATTTACACTTAATCAATTATAAAAGATCAATTAACAATCAGAAGGCAGTTCAAACATATATACCTACCGACTACATTTAGATGCCTTTCGGTTTCGTCACTTATTTTTTTTTTTTTACATGGATTTTACATACCGAAAACTAAAGGTATGCTTAAGAAATCATGAAAGTTATGCTGAAATATGATAGTCACAGCGGTTTTAATAGGCTAATAGTTTTTTAAACATTCTTACTGTAAGGTCCAACAAAGGTAGAGCCCGCACAGCATTTTTGTCGGGGTATTTATTGTAAAGTATAGAATGGCCGAAAACTCATAAGAGTGGTCGTTGTCGGCAATCCAGACCCACTGAGCGCAACGTACCACATTTTGCGCTTCAATCACCGCGTAGGAGAAGCGTTTGTGTGATCCACGAATGCTTGTCTTGCGACTGGGTGTCTTTGTGCATGTGATTTGAATGTTTGTAAAACCCCCGCGACACAAGAATTCAATTTCTTATTGCGGTAGTCATTTTTTTTAATCTTCATTTTATTGTACTCTACTCTAAATACTTTTTATTCAGTGGTCCATAGGTACAATAAGCAGCATGCAAAAGCAAAATATTAAAAAGCGAATATTCTTGTAAAAACTTTAAGGTCATTTGGTCTTCTGAAATGAATATTTTCTTCGCCTGAGGAACATAAACAAACAGTGACGTTCGTACAAATGATTGCTATTATATTTCTGACAGGCGCTACGTTACTGATGAGAAGAGAGGCGCGTAATGCACATTTAGATCATTGATAATTTTACAGGAGAACTGTATTGACTTTTTTGCAGTATTAGTATCTAGTAGGTTGGATCTATCTAAATTAAAGATCATATATCTATACTATCTATTAATTATATATCTATATAATTTGCCAAAAATAAACTTTTATAATTGTGTAGTATTTCAGTAGGTCCCTATTTAAATAAAAAAACATTCAAGAGAAAATTTAAGAACGGAGTCCTTAAAAAAATATTATAATTAATTTTATTATACTTATGTATGTTATAAAATATTCATGTACAGAATGCAAAAAGGGAGTCAAATGTTCTACATCAGTGGTGTTGAGAGGCAGACCCCTCATTGATTCAGAGAATCGTGTTTGACAGCATACGCGATGCGTGGAGAACATGCAACGCGGGCGAGTCGGCCCCGTGAGCGTTGCACGAGTAGTCATGATTGAGTCACATACAGGTGAAAGATACCTACTGGTATGTGAAGATCAGGTAAGATTGTACACAATAGCCCCCCCCTAAAGCGTATTGTGCATCTCGAGGTGGGCGGTGTCAGTGTACACCCGCCCTGATGTACTCTACTGTGTAGAAACGGACTCCCCATTCTCAGGACCACGTCACTGTGTTCTAAATCAACGCACTGAGAAAACTTTAATGTGTGATGCAGGACTCTGCTAACTTCTGCTATTTAATTACTTAGGAGTGACAAGAACAGCAATAGTAACTAGAGATTTTCGGCAACAGTAACGCCATCCCGTATCGATTATAGAGTTCGTCTATTGTTTTCTTTTGTCGATTTCGATTGGCACTATTTAGTCTTCTGTTGCGTTGAAATGTTTATAAAAAATAGTAGAGCCCTATTACTCCTAAATCCTCTCCAAAAAAAAAATGATATTGTGATAATAGGTAATGGATTAGATTAGGTAAATTAAATTTACGATACCATTGAATTTGACTTCCATCGAGTTTTTCGTGGAGTACTAATACATTCATATGTATATGTCTTTCGACTTACTTGTAATTTAAGATGCTATGATAAATGAGACTTAGTTAGATTCTATAATCTGATCTTAGGATAACATCAATACACAAACAGCAATAACTGGGTAAAATCCGGTCAAGTGCTAATAAGACTGACGAATTGTCGTTATTTGATTCTGAACCTATTTAATACTATTTGTATTGTTGTCTCGCTTTTTAATTTTCAACGGCCTTGCTATTGTTCATGAGACATAGCCTGGTACCAGACGGACAGCACAATTTAAGTTTTCCGTTTATCCGTTGGGTAAAAACGTGGTGTTTTCAAAGCTATTGTCGCATCTCTTTTATGTTAGCGGCATTCGCTAAAACAATAAACACTACCTAGTTTTCTACCTGGAATCACTTAAGGTTACCATAATCCCTACATTTTCAAAACTTAAAAAGAAAATTCTGAGATTAGGTACTTCATAATCCTATTGTTTGTCTAAACAAGAAGGTCATAAATGTATTGAACTATTTTACTTTTTAAGTATGTATTGGCACCAACTTAATCCCTTCCTAGTCTTGGTAAAACATTGTTAAAGATGGTACATTTAAAATATGGTCCACCTAAATATTCTTAAACAATAACGTGAATGAAGTTTTTTGTCTGTTTAAACCGGCTAATCTCTGCAAATGCTGAACTGACTTTAATTTTACTTTCACGGATAGATAGTTGACATCGCGGGGTGAATACTTATCCTTCATTTTAATAGGGAAATGAAAAAACCTTTTCAGTTCTAAAATCTTGTTTGACATCTAGGGCTCAGCAGATGACGCTTTACGCCGTGTATTGCGCTGTCATACTTCCACAACCATAATATAATTGCTCAGCTAATTTAAACAAGCTAGCCAGAGTAATAAAAAGTAAGATATAAAATTAGAACAAAAATATACTAAAGTTGATTGTGAGTCGGAACAAAAAAAATATCTTTCAAGAATGAAAATTATTCATGATAAACACCAATATCCTATAGTATACACCGTGATTTTTTAGTCGTCTTACAAAAGCAGTCCAGTTCATGTATCCAATGACTAGAACACGTTCATGATAAAAAAATAGATGTTCATGATATTTGAATAACTTTAAAATGCAATTTTTATTCAATATTATGATGCAATTCGTAGTGTTTTAGAAACACAGCTCTGTTGCGAGCGCGGTCCGAGCCTTGTAATAATGGTGAGGGGCGCAGGCGGCGGCGTTTTTATCATTTTTAAGAGTATATTTCAGATTTCTCTTGTTTAATTTTTCTTCGTACTTATTATATTAGTTGATGATAAAAAAAAAAATCGCGCCCAGGGATATTTTACGTCGGATACATGAACTGGGCTTCTT